>NC_056725.1:675238581-675401081 GCF_019279795.1 Protopterus annectens
TTCCACGCCTCTGCCTTGTACGGTCCCCACAGAACCTGGCCCTGCATGAGTTGAGCTTCATGATCGTGGACTAGGAGCCAAACCATGTATTTGGACTCCTCAACACCCCACCTCTGTGCTTGGAAGTGACTACGCTCTCCTACACCTGCCATCCTGACTGCAAATAGGTCCCACAATCAGTTATGCTGTGTATTCCTGCCTATGGGGCTTATATATGCCGTTTTTCCCGCACTTATCTGTGATTGGCCATTTTGGAATTGCATCAGCTTAAAAAAACCTGCTTTGTCATGCTTCTATTTCCATTCATTCCTATATATATGCTAATACTGCATTTTTCAGTACAGCTGTCATGACTTAGTGGATCAGTACTTTGACTATGATGCACAGTGTCCTGGGTTTGAGCCTCGACATTGCTTTTTTTTTATTTTACTACTGTCTAGACAGGCTAGGAGGTGTGTCTGTTTAAAGGCGGCTTTGATACAGGTTGCTCAACGTTGCCCGCCGGTAAGCCGGTTGGCGCGCTGCTCAGCTCCACGCGAACGGGTTAGGCTGGTTAACGTGTTATTTGGCTATGAGCACGCATATTACACTATAAGAAATGTTGTGCAACTATGGGCACACAGTTTCAGCATGTTAAAGCGCTGCTCAACACCGGGCACTCATATTACACCTGCTAAACCACTGGTCACCTATGGGCAATCATACTCAGCTTGTTAGAGTGCTGCTCAGCTATGGGCACTTATAAAATATTTTTTTTTTATTGTGTCAGATTTCTTCATAAAAACATGGCCCATTTCATTACATTTTACTTAAATTATAGTTATATATATATATATATATATATACATATATGTCAGGGGATTGTTTCGTGCTTATTTCACTAAAAATAAAAAAATTATGTTGTTGGGGCTCGAACCATGACTACCTCCTCTTTGGCCGACATCTCTACCGCTACGCTATTGCTACTTGGCTTAATTTGCATATTTAGATCTTATATGCTTTTTCAATGGCTGCTAACTGTGGCTGAGCGAAGGGCACACCCGTGCAAACGAGCACAATTACGGGCAAACATTTTTGAAATTATAAAAAAAAAATTAAACTGTTCATTTTTACGTTTTACATTTCAGTTGGGTTTATAGTCTGTGGGGGCATGTGTGGTGTTGCGTTTCTTGACATTTCCGCGGACTCGCTCGTGGGAGTTTCCTTTCGGGACTGTGATTCTTCTGGGGGCGTGTCCCTTTGCAGGACTCGCTGTGCGGACATGCCCCCTACTTTGCTACATGGACCGTGTTAGCCTAGGGTGTGATTCAGCATGCTCTCATGAATATGCATGGCATGCTGACATCACCCCGTTTAACTGCAGCCTCCGTGTAAGACTTGCTAACTCTTACACGGAGGCTTCGTGAATCCTGCCCAATATGTCTGTATAACTATCAGGATGCTTGAATTGTAATTATCTTTTCATAACTTTGTTGATGTACAACATGATTGGACAACCATTTCTTATTACTTATGGATCACTTGTGGATTTGTTTAGTGTACCATTGATACTGGGATACACCATTGTGCACTGAGTTATTATGTGTTCCTTGTAGTACATTTACATATCACAAAATTATCTGCAAGTTTCTCATTGATATCGGAGAAATGCATTGGATTCCACAAGCTCTAAAGAATCCCGTCCATCAAGTACTATGGAAGTTATAACTAGTGATTGGGATAAAATGAAAGTGGAGTTTAAAAACAGAGTAGAAATAGAAGAAAAAGAGATATAGTTAAGAAGTGACAAGAATTATTTAGAGGGACTGACAAAGGTTCAATCATTAAAGAATAAGGGGATTCTCACAGAACAAGAACAGGCATAACTGCAGAATGTAAAAGAGAAAATAAGGAAGTACCTATATAGTATGCATGAGTTTGAAAAGATTGCTGTTAAGAAATATATATATTTATAATAACTCCAGAGCACAAAACCTATTAGCACAATGACTTAGACAACAGAAATTTGAAAGGGCTTTTGCCAAAATTAAGGAGTATTAAACAAGAAAAATAACCAGAGCTCTTGTAGCAGTATTAGAGCTGCATTGGATATTTTATGGAAATTTGTATAAAACAAAGAAGTGGGGAATCAAGAAAAAACACAAATGAAAATATTTATGAAGAATTAAATATGCCAAAGTTAGAGGGAGATGTGTCTCAACAATTAATAGTTAAGATAGCAGGAGATGAGATAAAAATGGTTATGTATAACCAACATGCAGGAAAATCTCCAGGAATAGATGGTATTCTGGTGGAAGTTTGGAATCTAGAAGGGAAGAAAGTGATAAAGATCTGAAAGGTTTTGTTTAACAGTATTTTGAAAGGAGGGGAAGAAACAACAACCTGGAAAAATCAGTGGCAGCTGTAATACCTAAAGATAGCAAAGTCTCTTCAGATCTAGCTTCATATATGCCCATTTCAATTTTAAACAATAATTATAAGGGGTTTATGACTATAATGGCTTAAAGAATGGCAAAGTTGTTGCCAAAATTGATAGACATGGATCGATATTGTTTTGTGGAGGCAAGGCAAACATTTGAGAACATTAACAGAACACTGATGATACAGAGGGAAGCAGAAAGTAAGAAAATAATGCAGTTGTTGATGAGTCTTGATGCAGAGAAAGCATTTGACATAATCAACTGTTATCTAATGAGTAGGGTAATGGAAGCATTTGTATTTCCTGATACAATAATAAGATTAATTAGGAGAATATTTGAGGGATTAGAGGCAAAAATCAAAGTGGATGGATTCCTCTCTGATAAGCCATGTAGGAATCAAACAAGGGTATCCTCTTTCCCCTTTGTTATTTGCATTATATTTAGAACCATTAGCAAAGCAAATAAGGGACTCAGAAATTCAGGAATACAATTGGTATGTTAACCAAGAAATGTTGGCATGATTTGCAGATGATATTATTTGTACTTGATAAAACCAGAAAATTACATCTCAGTGATGTCAAACATTTTGAGACAATTCCGGATTTTTGTGGGATATAAAATTAATGAAGATAAAACAAAGGATACAGCTGTACCCACACATGAATTGGTTCAACAATACCCATAATATGGGGACATGGCAAAATGAAGTATTTAGGAATATGGTTTAAAAAGGACACATAGACTAAACAAAAGATAATAAAAACAGAGGGGAAACATTTCACTGCTTGGGTCTTAGAAAATGTTTTTAGTCTCTTTAGTTTTATATACAGGTCAGGCATGTTTTTAATTATTCAGAGGAGAAATTGGGGATAGTAACTAATAAAGAGTTGAAGGATTTTATCTGGAAGGGGAAGAGGACAATAGTCAAGTGGGATAAGCTGATCCTGTCAAGAGAACAAGGAGGTTTAGGATTACCTGGTTTAAAGGAATATTTTAGAGCTACACAGTTAAGGCTCTTATACATAACACAAGAAGAAAACTGTAATTCAAAGGGGAAAGGGATGATGATGAAGAAGGGGTGTTCAAGAAATAAGAAAACAGCAGGGTTTTGGATGCAAATCCTTAAAGAGAACAATTGTCATACAGAATATTATATTCATAAAGTAGCAGAAGGTATACTAAGAGCTAAGCCAACATGTGAATGGAGAAAGGTGATTCTGCTGATAGAGATGACTGCAATTAGAATAGGCAAGAGGGGGGCTGGAATTTACTGGAGGAAGCTGGCAAAGGAACCAAGGTATTGGAAACAAATAATTAGAGAGAGAATGGTAATAGAATGGAAAGAGGTGAAGAAGGCATTTGACTGCAGGCTAGAGATCACCTTTTCTGTCAGGGATTAATATCAGAGTATAGGCAAAGCGAAAGAAATAGGAAAATCCTAAATGAAAGTCCTGCACTGGTTAAGTTTTTAATTGAATCTAGAATTGAAGCTTCTGTTAAAAAGGGATAATTAGTACAGCATAAAAAATATTGCATAATAACTATGGGAATCAATCTGAGGAGAAGAAAAGATTGAGAAGATAGATTAGATAAGCAATTTACAAGTAAACAAAGGGAGGACACATGTATGGCTCCCAAATATGTAACAAAATCTGGAAGATTTAGGATGTTTTGCCTGGAAATGTTTGCATAGGTATTTGCATACCCCAAGCAGACACCAAATATGTTTTCCCTCAGGTAGACGGCAACTTTTGGAGGTGTAATGGGGAAGAAAGAGGTACCTGGGAGCATATGTTTTCAGAGTATAAGGAGTTGGCAGACTTAAAAAATTTCCTACAGAGTACTCTGTCAGAAATACTGTGCAAGCAAATGAGCATAACTAAGGAAATTATTTTTTGAGCTGGGATACAGAATCTTAATTGCCTAGACATATTAGGGCCTTGTTAAGTTTAATTATGGTGGCTGCTAAAAAAGCAATTTCTAGAAAATGGATTAATTAAAAATTAAATTAAATTTAAAGAAAATGAATGCCCCCAAACTTCTTTATTTTACCCTAAAACTGCATCGCTTATGTATTGTAATTGACTAAATTAGATAAATCCAATGAGAAGCTATCAGCCACTTCATTGTACATATTTTTTCTGGCTAATAGCAGCACTTCCATGCTATGTAGCCTATCTATATGGCTTTCAGTAATACAGTGTAATGCCAACATGGATGTTAAATTGCTTTCTCTAGACTCTCATAGGATAGTTAATTACTCAAGTCTATTCTTTGTTCTTCATATCATGCCATCTTATCTTGTAGAAATTTTCTATGCAACTGTTAATTTTATATTGTACAATCTTGAATGTATATAATCTTTTTTATGGCCTAGAATTTTTGTAATTTTTTAAAATTTGTACAGCTATGAATGTATATAATTTTTTGTATTACTTTTGGAGCTTTTCTCCTTGGGTGTTCATTGAAAATGAGTCCTTGGCTCAGTTGGACTAACCCAGTTAACAAATGACAGATAAACAAATAAATAAATAAAATGGAAATCAAAGCCTAAACCAGCCATACATAGAGTAATGACTATTGCAGCAGAGATAAAAAGAACAGGAAGTGAGATCGTTAGAAAAGGATCTGAGTAAACTACATAGAAAAATGGAAATTGTGACAACAATACATGCTAAAACTTGTTTTGGAGGATGAAAGATTTAAGAGGAGGCAGTGGCTGAACAATTTATGTAATGTTTTATTATATTGTATAGAACAATATATGTGATGTATAATGTTTGTAAATGTGAACTTGTTAATATGGTTTGATTACTTGTATACAAATTTAAGTTTGCCTGTGTCAAGTGCTAATTCAATAAAGTTGTTTAAAGAAACAGTTTAACAACATTAGAACCATGCCTATTCCACTAAGAAATGTAAAATGTCAAAATGCACCCCCCAGGATCTATGTCTCCATCACAATACAAACAGAACCTCTTAGTGAGTTATCTGTACCAGCAAATTGCCTTCATATAGAATAAACTCCAACTCTGCATCAAATAATGTAAGTCCCTAGCCTTCTCTAAAACCAGCATTAATGACTGTAAGAGGATCCATTAACCTCTGTGCTATGTAGTCATGTTCCTATACAGAGGGGAACCAAAAGCTGCATTTGCTCTAGCTGGACTCCAAATAGCAAATTAGACCACATGCCTAGTGAGAAACTATGAACCCATAAAGATATGACTAAGATTCTACTGTTCTTTAACGTCTGTAATTTAGATGGTTTCCTTAACACTATCAGCATTCTGTCATGTGTCATATAAGATTCATTTTTATTTTGGGAGAAATGTTCCTTTAGCATCCTTAAATCAATCATATTACATACTACTATAGCAGAATGAATGTGTGTGTGTGAGTGAGTGTGTGCGTGTGTGTGTGTGTGTGTGTGTGTGTGTGTGTGTGTGTGTGTATGTGTCCTAAGGAAATGCAATTCAGTATGACAGTTGGGCAAGACCAAAGAACTCAAACCATCCTCGGGATTCAGCAAGTTTCCATGCAGGAATAGTTTATTCCTACACAGAATGGACCATTCCTAAGCCAACATGTGAATGGAAAAAGATGATTCTGCTGATAGAGATGACTGCAATTAGAATAGGCAAGAGGGGGGCTGGAATTTACTGGAGGAAGCTGGCAAAGGAACCAAGGTATTGGAAACAAATAATTAGAGAGAGAATGGTAATAGAATGGAAAGAGGCGAAGAAGGCATTTGACTGCAGGCTAGAGATCACCTTTTCTGTCAGGGATTAATATCAGAGTATAGGCAAAGAGAAAGAAATAGGAAAATCCTAAATGAAAGTCCTGCACTGGTTAAGTTTTTAATTGAATCTAGAATTGAAGCTTCTATTAAAAAGGGATAATTAGTACGGCATAAAAAATATTGCATAATAACTATGGGAATCAATCTGAGGAGAAGAAAAGATTGAGAAGATAGATTAGATAAGCAATTTACAAGTAAACAAAGGGAGGACACATGTATGGCTCCCAAATATGTAACAAAATCTGGAAGATTTAGGATGTTTTGCCTGGAAATGTTTGCATAGGTATTTGCATACCCCGAGCAGACACCAAATATGTTTTCCCTCAGGTAGACGGCAAATTTTGGAGGTGTAATGGGGAAGAAAGAGGTACCTGGAGCATCGTTTCAGAGTATAAGGAGTTGGCAGACTTAAAAATTTCCTACAGAGTACTCTGTCAGGAATACTGTGCAAGCAAATGAGCATAACTAAGGAAATTATTTTTGAGCTGGGATACAGAATCTTAATTGCCTAGACATATTAGGGCCTTGTTAAGTTTAATTATGGTGGCTAAAAAGCATTTTCTAGAAAATGGATTAATTAAAATTAAATTAAATTTAAAGAAAATGAACCCCAAACTTCTTTATTTTACCCTAAAACTGCAGCTTATGTATTGTAATTGACTAAATTAGATAAATCCAATGAGAAGCTATCAGCCACTTCATTGTACATATTTTTCTGGCTAATAGCACTTCCATGCTATGTAGCCTATCTATATGGCTTTCAGTAATACAGTGTAATGCCAACATGGATGTTAAATTGCTTTCTCTAGACTCTCATAGGATAGTTAATTACTCAAGTCTATTCTTTGTTCTTCATATCATGCCATCTTATCTTGTAGAAACTTTCTATGCAACTGTTAATTTTATATTGTACAATCTTGAATGTATATAATCTTTTTTATGGCCTAGAATTTTTGTAATTTTTTAAAATTTGTACAGCTATGAATGTATATAATTTTTTGTATTACTTTTGGAGCTTTTCTCCTTGGGTGTTCATTGAAAATGAATCCTTGGCTCAGTTGGACTAACCCAGTTAACAAATGACAGATAAACAAATAAATGAATAAAATGGAAATCAAAGCCTAAACCAGCCATACATAGAGTAATGACTACTGCAGCAGAGATAAAAAGAACAGAAAGTGAGATTGTTAGAAAAGGATCTGAGTAAACTACATAGAAAAATGGAAATTGTGAGAACAATACATGCTAAAACTTGTTTTGGAGGATGAAAGATTTAAGAGGAGGCAGTGGCTGAACAATTTATGTAATGTTTTATTATATTGTATAGAACAATATATGTGATGTATAATGTTTGTAAATGTGAACTTGTTAATATGGTTTGATTACTTGTATACAAATTTAAGTGTGCCTGTGTCAAGTGCTAATTCAATAAAGTTGTTTAAAGAAACAGTTTAACAACATTAGAACCATGCCTATTCCACTAAGAAATGTAAAATGTCAAAATACCCCCAGGATCTATGTCTCCATCACAATACAAACAGAACCTCTTAGTGAGTTATCTGTACCAGCAAATTGCCTTCATATAGAATAAACTCCAACTCTGCATCAAATAATGCAAGTCCCTAGCCTTCTCTAAAACCAGCATTAATGACTGTAAGAGGATCCATTAACCTCTGTGCTATGTAATCATGTTCCTATACAGAGGGGAACCAAAAGCTGCATTTGCTCTAGCTGGACTCCAAATAGCAAATTAGACCACATGCCTAGTGAGAAACTATGAACCCATAAAGATATGACTAAGATTCTACTGTTCTTTAACGTCTGTAATTTAGATGGTTTCCTTAACACTATCAACATTCTGTCATGTGTCATATAAGATTAATTTTTATTTTGGGAGAAATGTTCCTTTAGCATCCTTAAATCAATCATATTACATACTACTATAGCAGAATGAATGTGTGTGTGAGTGAGTGTGTGCGTGTGTGTGTGTGTGTGTGTGTGTGTGTGTGTGTGTGTGTGTGTGTGTGTGTGTGTGTGTGTGTGTGTGTATGTGTCCTAAGGAAATGCAATTCAGTATGACAGTTGGGCAAGACCAAAGAACTCAAACCATCCTCGGGATTCAGCAAGTTTCCATGCAGGAATAGTTTATTCCTACAAAGAATGGACCATTCCTAAGCCAACATGTGAATGGAAAAAGATGATTCTGCTGATAGAGATGACTGCAATTAGAATAGGCAAGAGGGGGGCTGGAATTTACTGGAGGAAGCTGGCAAAGGAACCAAGGTATTGGAAACAAATAATTAGAGAGAGAATGGTAATAGAATGGAAAGAGGCGAAGAAGGCATTTGACTGCAGGCTAGAGATCACCTTTTCTGTCAGGGATTAATATCAGAGTATAGGCAAAGAGAAAGAAATAGGAAAATCCTAAATGAAAGTCCTGCACTGGTTAAGTTTTTAATTGAATCTAGAATTGAAGCTTCTATTAAAAAGGGATAATTAGTACGGCATAAAAAATATTGCATAATAACTATGGGAATCAATCTGAGGAGAAGAAAAGATTGAGAAGATAGATTAGATAAGCAATTTACAAGTAAACAAAGGGAGGACACATGTATGGCTCCCAAATATGTAACAAAATCTGGAAGATTTAGGATGTTTTGCCTGGAAATGTTTGCATAGGTATTTGCATACCCCGAGCAGACACCAAATATGTTTTCCCTCAGGTAGACGGCAACTTTTGGAGGTGTAATGGGGAAGAAAGAGGTACCTGGGAGCATACGTTTTCAGAGTATAAGGAGTTGGCAGACTTAAAAAATTTCCTACAGAGTACTCTGTCAGGAATACTGTGCAAGCAAATGAGCATAACTAAGGAAATTATTTTTTGAGCTGGGATACAGAATCTTAATTGCCTAGACATATTAGGGCCTTGTTAAGTTTAATTATGGTGGCTGCTAAAAAAGCATTTTCTAGAAAATGGATTAATTAAAAATTAAATTAAATTTAAAGAAAATGAACGCCCCCAAACTTCTTTATTTTACCCTAAAACTGCATCGCTTATGTATTGTAATTGACTAAATTAGATAAATCCAATGAGAAGCTATCAGCCACTTCATTGTACATATTTTTTCTGGCTAATAGCAGCACTTCCATGCTATGTAGCCTATCTATATGGCTTTCAGTAATACAGTGTAATGCCAACATGGATGTTAAATTGCTTTCTCTAGACTCTCATAGGATAGTTAATTACTCAAGTCTATTCTTTGTTCTTCATATCATGCCATCTTATCTTGTAGAAACTTTCTATGCAACTGTTAATTTTATATTGTACAATCTTGAATGTATATAATCTTTTTTATGGCCTAGAATTTTTGTAATTTTTTAAAATTTGTACAGCCTTGAATGTATATAATTTTTTGTATTACTTTTGGAGCTTATCTCCTTGGGTGTTCATTGAAAATGAGTCCTTGGCTCAGTTGGACTAACCCAGTTAACAAATGACAGATAAACAAATAAATAAATAAAATGGAAATCAAAGCCTAAACCAGCCATACATAGAGTAATGACTATTGCAGCAGAGATAAAAAGAACAGGAAGTGAGATTGTTAGAAAAGGATCTGAGTAAACTACATAGAAAAATGGAAATTGTGAGAACAATACATGCTAAAACTTGTTTTGGAGGATGAAAGATTTAAGAGGAGGCAGTGGCTGAACAATTTATGTAATGTTTTATTATATTGTATAGAACAATATATGTGATGTATAATGTTTGTAAATGTGAACTTGTTAATATGGTTTGATTACTTGTATACAAATTTAAGTGTGCCTGTGTCAAGTGCTAATTCAATAAAGTTGTTTAAAGAAACAGTTTAACAACATTAGAACCATGCCTATTCCACTAAGAAATGTAAAATGTCAAAATCCACCCCCCAGGATCTATGTCTCCATCACAATACAAACAGAACCTCTTAGTGAGTTATCTGTACCAGCAAATTGCCTTCATATAGAATAAACTCCAACTCTGCATCAAATAATGTAAGACCCTAGCCTTCTCTAAAACCAGCATTAATGACTGTAAGAGGATCCATTAACCTCTGTGCTATGTAGTCATGTTCTTATACAGAGGGGAACCAAAAGCTGCATTTGCTCTAGCTGGGCTCCAAATAGCAAATTAGACCACATGCCTAGTGAGAAACTATGAACCCATAAACATATGACTAAGATTCTACTGTTCTTTAACGTCTGTAATTTAGATGGTTTCCTTAACACTATCAGCATTCTGTCATGTGTCATATAAGATTCATTTTTATTTTGGGAGAAATGTTCCTTTAGCATCCTTAAATCAATCATATTACATACTACTATAGCAGAATGAATGTGTGTGTGTGTGTGTGTGTGTGTGTGTGTGTGTGTGTGTGTGTGTGTGTGTGTGTGTGTGTGTGTGTGTGTGTGTGTGTGTGTGTGTGTATGTGTCCTAAGGAAATGCAATTCAGTATGACAGTTGGGCAAGACCAAAGAACTCAAACCATCCCCGGGATTCAGCAAGTTTCCATGCAGGAATAGTTTATTCCTACACAGAATGGACCATTCCTGTACAGCACAGCAGCACGCCATGCATATTTATGAAGGCGCGCTGCCATTCTCTAAAACGGACATGGTTCGGTGTACAAGCACAGGGGGGTTGTCTGAGAGCAGAGCTCTCACAATACACATGCACCCTGCACTACAGAATTGACTTTCGGCAATTTAAAATGAGCGAGAACACTCATAACACCCCCAACCCATCAGGATAACAAATCTGGTCAAAGGCATAAGAGACAATCATCCCTACTAACCCAAATGTTGTTAGGATAACACAGGTAGCATATGCACATAGCGTACACTTCCCAACCCATCAGAGTAAGGAATGTGGACAAAGCCAAAAGGGGTAATTGTCCCACAAAGCAGAAAGTTGATAAAATAACAGGGTCAGCATTAGGAGGGATATTCTGAAGGGTACAGATAAAATAACACAACAAAAATTTTTATTTTTTTATAAATGCAATAAAGTTTAAGCGTAGCTGCGTGGGTGTGCCCATTGCTTAGCTACACTTAGTCCAGCTTAAACAGTGCAAAAAGTTAAATAGCAAGAGACATTCAACATAAGCAGTACTGGAATAGTGTAGTGGTTAGAGCGTATGCTTTGCAAAAAGCTATTCCCAGTTCGATCCCCACTGTAACCATTTTACATGCAAAAGCAGTACATAAACATTTTTTTTATATTATTTTTATTATTAGCTACTAAATAACATATATTTGTTAACTGGAGTACTGCATTAGGTCCATATGTGAGGTACCAGTTTAATAAAGTTGTGAAACCTCCATATAAACACAAGTGCCCCATACAGTATAGTCACACATGAATTAATGTAATGAAAGCACATTGGGGGATGTCAGGGACAGTAAACAAATTTATCATGTGTAATGAATGATGACTCAATGCCATACAGCAGATAGTCTATAAAATGAAAAATAAGCAATGATAAGCATTGCACAGCTCTGCTTACCAGGTGTAAGCATTGTGTAAATATGACTGCTAAGCAATTGGTAGCCCTGCTAAGTGGATTTACCCATTGGTAAGCAGTGCTGAACCTGTCCCTTTAAGCACTGCTAACCTTAGCTAAGCAGGTTTGCCTGTAGCTTAGCTTAGTTCAGCATATTCAAAACCATCCAATTACAGCAAAGAGAGGAAACTGGCCATATTTAAACCCTGCAGGTGGGAATACAGCTCATAAGTGGTTGCAGCTTCCCACTTTAGGCAGTATGGCAGGAGTTGGTGAGGGCATGCGCTTCTGAGTGCAGTGCTGGGGCATACAGGAGTCCAAGGTCATGGTAGGAGTCCTGGTAAAGAACAATGATGTGAGACTGCTGCAGGGCCAATACCAGGGCTCCCAGTATAAAGCAGAAGCCTGGGACCATCTCACCCATGATCTCAATAGTGCCACTGGTTTCTCTCGGACTGGTGAGCAGGTCCAGCACCACTATCCTGACCTGAAGCGGAGAAAGAGGGAGGTCTTGGACCAGTGGGTCCAAGAATCAAGGCAGAGGGGTAATGTCCAGGCAGTGTGTACGTATTCACATCAACAACTGCTTACTAAAGTCCAGCCTGTGTATATGATGACTAGGTATGCCTAAATATTTTTCTATTTCCTTACAGCTGCAGCTGAGCAGGCTGTGAATCAGGAAGCCCATGCTAGTAGGCTGCAAAGGCTGCATCGTGAGGCTGGTGAGTAACAATCCTGCTTGTAGTAGTCAAACCAAATAAATATAAAATAGTAGAAAGTCACCTGGCAGTATAAAAACTGTGTATGGGTTGTACTGAATAAACCAGGCAATATGACAGTAATAGTGCCATATAGGTCATATTTAAATAAAACTGTAACTGCCTGGCAATAAAGCTCTAAATCCTGGACTGGTTGTGTTTGCTCTGGTATTGTATGGCATTTCTCGTTGCATTCTCTGAATAGTAATGTGTTAACCACTGTTACCCACACTGTGCTACATAAAACAAATGTGTAGGAATGTCTGTATAAGACTGTTGTAAGTACAAGATCAGATTGTACAACCAAGAGAGACTTATACAGAAAACACTGAAGAAATAGACAGCAATATCCAAATAGCGCACTCTGCTGAAACTTAAAATTGCTGTATTTTTAGCAGACACAGCCATGGTTCGAATCTTGGGAGTAAGCTGTATGAATAATCATACCTCTCAATGGTACAGATTTTTTCAGAATGTCCATATAATTGGCTCATATTTTCTGCCTGTTCCTCTGTCCCCCTGGCAAATCAGTGGGATTATCTCAGAATTGTAGTCACTAAATAATAACATACATTTGATTTTTAGACTCAAAACCTTCAGAAAATGTATATTGAAACAAATCCTGTCACTCTAGCAACTCTCCAAGTTTATGAGAGCAATATTCAAAATATGTTCCTATCTGTACCCCCATGTTGTCAAGCTTGGTCCAGAGTGTGCACATTAAGAGATTGAGAGGTATGTGCATAATATTAACCTGTAATCTTGGAATATGTGTAGAAACAGTCAGGTAGTGTTAACAAACATTCCCTCCACAGGTCTACCAGGTAAGATATGTAACATTTAGCTATAAGACAGTTGAAGTATCACTGTGTACAAACATACCACTGCCCAAACCAAGGCCACAGGGTATTGTAATAATGCCTGTACCTTAATGATTAGAGCAATGATCATTAAAGTTGTGAGTACTAAAAGGATATATAAGTTGTTAAATGACATCTCTCTCTCCCCCCACCATATATGCAACAATAATCTAAATACACAAATCAATGAATATGTTTACACCAAACCTACTGTTGGGACATATGTCCTATTGTTCAATAAATATTGAAATGTGTTTCTATTAATGTTCCATGTTGAAATACTATCATTGGTGGCCTGTTGCTATCAATGTAACTTGCATGCTATTGTAATGGCTACTGTGTTTCTATATATGCATGTGTTCTGTTTGCTATGCAAATGTTCCAAACCTGGTGTTTTGGGTTAATGGGAATATCTATGCATGCTGTTATAATTAATCCTGGATTTTTTGACTATTACTAACCCACATATCTTTTAAAACTGCAATACCATAGCACATTTGGGAAGGATAGTCCCAGCGAACCCACCTTTCCCACCTCATCTGGCCATGGCATCAGGCCTCAGAATGTCTGGGACCCACCCAGGGACCTCCTCATCCACTGGTCCTGAACCACCTCAGGGGATGGGGTTCATCCCCCCCAGGAGCAGGCGTGGACAGGATCCTGTCACCCAAAGTTAGGTCTGGGGATTGGTGCATAGCAAGCTCCAAAGGGAGTTTGGAGATCTGCTATGCCAGCTTGTGGGCCGCGTGGCACATTTAGAGGATGAGCCTGCCCCTCCTGCTCAGCCCCAAGCACAGCCACCTTTGGGGCTGTGAATGTGCAGTGGTGAGTGCCCATGGGTGGGGACCTCAGTCCCACTGTTTCCATTTGGGGGCTCATGAGCTTCCGATTTCCAAATACCCCCTCCCCATCCAAGATGTTTACCCCCACATGTGTCATATACCACCCCTGTATACTGTCTTGTCTTTCTTGTCTGTCTTCCTACCCAACCTACCTCCCCAAATATACCTACTATCCTTCCCCAACATCCCACTCTCACCTTAAAAAAAAAAAAGGCAATCTGTTCCCAAAAAAATTTCACCCCATACATAGCTGTCCATTTTGCACACGTGTCCACTGGACATGTAATCTGGTCTAATTGGCTTCACAGCACATTATTGTTGTCCTCATCCCTCTCTCAGGGTTTGAGTGTCCAAATCTACCTCCAAATTCAGTATATATGCACAGCTGTTGCTGTAGAAGAAATAGACAGCTATGGACCTTCCCTACACCCGTCCTGCACATCCCTAGCTACTTTCCCTATTGTTTTTCCTCTGCATGCCCACTTTTTCACCACTTTCCTATCACTCCTTTTTTCTTTTCTTTTAAAGAAATTAGCACAGGGGTAAGCGGGAGTAAGCTGCTTTAAGCAGTAGTAAGTGGGATTAAGCCTATTTGTGCAGGGCTAAGCAATGCCTACACAGATTAAGCACTTTTGGCTAACTGTCTGTAACCATATTTAACCGGAAGTTAGCATTGCTTACCATCAAGCAAACCCGAGCAAACCCACTTACAACTGCTTAAAGGTTCCTTATTCACTCTGTTTCCAACAGCCCTTCTTCTGCCCAGCAACAAAATAACAAGCCCTAGCAAGTCTCAAACCCAGGACGCTGTACACCATAGCCACAGTTATTTACCTCTAAGACATTTGAGCTGTACATAAGTATGATGCTTTCTCAAACATATCATGCAGTACAGTCATTCAACAGTAGGGAAAATGTATTTATATATGTAGATGTATGTATGTGTGTGTGTGTGTGTGTGTGTGTGTGTGTGTGTGTGTGTGTGTGTGTGTGTATATATATATATATATATATATATATATATATATATATATATATATATATATATATATATATATATATATATATATATATATATATATATATATATATATATATATATATATATATATATATATATATATATATATATATATATATATATATATATATATATATATATATATATATATATAGACCCTACACCACAATTTGTGTGGGAGTCCACAACATCACTGGAATGATAGCAGGAATGCCAGCAATAAATAATGATAGGCCATTACCTAACAACCTCTTACTGCATGACATCTGGACAAAGCCTGGTACATAGGTGGAGGACAGAGGCTGAAACACAGGGCCATATTTGAAATATTGCTTTTATACACTGTGAAAGTTGCTGGTGTTACAGGATTGGTTGCAACATACCCTTACTCAGGAATATGAAGTCAGAAACACAAATGGATATTGCCATGTACTGATAGCAATCAACGAGAGAGAGAATGGCACTGATATGTCAGGGACAAGACCTGTGTGGTGAACAGACAAAATATAACAGCCAATCCTCTGGCCATCATGTGGATAGGCCCACAGTGGAGGGCTATGCAGACAGACTGCATTCCATGCAAAACTAGCATGTACACACAAACCCTGTAAAGCTAGCAGTTGTCAGTGCAAGTGGGGAACACCAATTGGTGCAGAGGTCATCATCTGATCATGAGCATCACCTACAAAAGCCATGCTGCAACCTATTCAAACCAGCTTGATCCCTGTAGTTGAGAGACAGAGAGAGAGATAGAGAGAGAAATAAAAAAAAATAATACTAAAAAACAAAAATACTGCAAAAAAACAAACAAGGAAGACATCTAACTGGTACACAGAAGAGAGCACAATAATAAAACAGGTATGTGAAACATGTCAGCATGTAACTGAATGTAGTACTTGGTCTGTTATAATGGGATAGATAATGTTGAAAGATTTATATGTGTCATCAAGACTTGCTGTAATGACGTCCTGCTGAAAAACTGCTATGGACATAGCATCTGGCCCTGTGGGCAGTGGGCCATACTTGACAACTGTGCAGATCTGCACAGAATGTCAAGATTTAAGCCATCACTGTGTTTGTTCTGTTCCTCCAAACATCTGTATTAGTCTGGCAAATAGCTGAAGGTGGAAGTAATGAAGTCATGATAGACACATGAGTTTCAGACCCCACCACCTTCAGAACAGTCATGGTAATGTGAAATGTATCATGCACAAACTTCATAGGTTTGTAATAGGCATATCTACGATCTGTCCCTATATATCCCCTCCTAATGTTAGGCTGTGTCCACATGTGATTCTCTGTTTCATAGCAAGGCAGAAAAGTTCAGCTGTGGAGGAAGGAGGTTCAGAGTGTGGATCTGATGTGTGAATATATATATATATATATATATATATATATATATATATATATATATATATATATATATATATATATATATATATATATATATATATATATATTTATAGATAGATATAGACATGTATGTCTACATACACACACACACACACACACACACACACACACACACACACACACACACACACACACACACATATATATATATATATATATATATATATATATATATATATATATATATATACATGTATGTATACATATTTACAAAGACACACACATACACCCACGCACACACACACACACACACACACACACACACACATATAAATATATAACTATATATATATATATATATATATATATATATATATATATATATATATATATATATATATATATATATATATATATATATATATATATATATATATATACAAATACATTTCCCTACTGTTGAAGGACTGTGCTGCATGATATGTGTGAGAAAACATCACACATATCTGCAGCTCAGATGGCTTAGTGGTGAATTGCTGTGGCTATGATGGGCAGGGTCCTAGGTTAGACACTTGCAAGGGCTGATAATTTATTTCCTGGCCAGAACAAGGGCTGTTGGATGCAGAGTGATTAAGGCACCTTTAAGCAGTTGTAACCGGGTGCAAAATGGACAGCTATGATTGATGTGAAGTTCTTTTTGGGAACGGATTGCCCTTTGTTTGTTAAGGAAAGAGTGGGATGTTGGGGAAGGATAGTAGGTATATTTGGGGAGGTAGGTTGGCTCAGAAGACAGACAAGACAGCATACAGGGGTAGTATATGACACATGTGGGGGTAAACACCTTGGATGGGGAGGGGTGTTTGGAAATTGGAAGCCCATGAGCCCCCAAATGGAAACAGTGGGACTGAGGTCCCCACCCATGGCCAGTCACCACTGCACCTTCACAACCCTGAAAGTGGCTGTGCTGGGGGCTGAGCAGGAGGGGCAGGTGGACCTTCTAATTTCTCCATGAGGCACTCAAGCTGGTGTAGCAGATCCCCCAATTCTCTGTGGAGCTCCCTATGCACCAGATCCTGGACCTGACTTCAGGTGACAGGATCCTGTCAGGGGGGAGATGAGCGCCATCTGCTGAGGTGGTATCACCTGATGGTAGTGCAGGAATAGCAGATGAGGAGGTCCTGGGGTGGGTCCCAGATGTGCTATGGCCTAGTGCCATGATGAGGTGGGAGAGGTGGGTCTGCTGGGAACGGCCTTCCCAAGCATGCTATTGTGTTGCAGTTTTAGAACATATATGGGTTAGTAATAGTCAAAAACAATCCAGGATTAGTTATAACAGCATACATAGATATTCCCATTAATCCAAAACACCAGATTTGGAACAGTTGCATAGCAAACAGAACACTTGCATATATGGAACCACAGTGCCCATTACAATAGCATGCAGGTTACATTGATAGCAACAGGCCACCAATGACAGTGTTTCCACATGGAACATGAACAGAAACACATTTTAATATTTTTTTGAACAATAGGATATATGTCCCAACAGTATGTTTGGTGTAAACATACCCATTGAGTTGTGTGTTCTGATTATTGTTGCAGATATGGTGTGGGGGAGAGATGTCAATTAACAACTATTATATCCTTGCAGTATGAGGTCCTCAGACCTTTATTCCTGTTTATATCTTCCAGGTACCATATCCCAGGAGTGTCTCCCTGCTTATAGTCCCCAGGAGAATGATATAATAATAAACTTCCTTGTTCAACATCACAAAACCCTCTTTTGATGCACAACCCATGATCTGCAGAAGAGGACTGCCCTGTGGAATGAGCTCCTCCACAGGGTAAACGATGTCGGCCTGCATAACCGCAGTGATGAGCAGGAGTGACATTGTTGCACTGATCTCATCCGCCATGCCCGTCAGCATGCTGCTGCAGTTAGGAGGGACCAGCTAGCCACAGGTTGAGGTTATGCCATCCAGCCCCTACTGACACATGCTGAGGAGCTCCTCGCCAGCCTTGGGGTACCCGCCTGCCAGTAAAGCCAGGAACCTGATGATAGCATTGTAGAGGTGGGTGCTACCCACACAATGGATGAGGAGTGTGAAGGTAAGGCACCAGGGCACATTAGTAAACCACTGTTTCTTATCCATCTTCATGTGTAAAGTATCTTCATGCATATGTCAGATAACATAGTCTGTTGCTGCAGTGTAGTACTGAACAGATGTGCATAAATTCTAGAATTGTGTGTTTGTACTGTGGATGTACTGAAATGCTGCTCCCACCCTGTACCAATGCCACAGGTGTGGCTACTGACATTACATCTCTCACACAACTATGTAGGTCCCTCTGGTATACAACTGGGGCAGCAGCCTGTAGCTGGTGAGTATGGAGTTGTTTTGTTCAGGTTTACCAATACACTGGCCATGTTATGGCCATGATATTTGCCATGCACACATTTAACACACATCCATAATGCATGCTGTACATGTTCAGTTATTGTTGCTGTTAACTGCACTGCATCACAGTGGTCACCATGGTGGCATATCTGAAGGGTATGTAAGAGTCCTGCAGTATACCTAACAACCTGTCAGTGCAAGATGTGTGGACAGAGATGAACATAATGGTGGGACAAATGGCCTACAGTAGGGACATGTCTGAAACACTACCCTTATACAGTGGCTACAACAGTGTATACATCACTATTACAATGGCAACTGTTACATATCTACACAACCAACAGCATGTCACAATACCACATTCCACACTTTTTACAATCTTTAATGTGATTCTAACATGAACAATGAATGTGTAATATGGACTTCTATGTTAGGACAACAAATATGGGGAATACATACCTTAACAAACACTGGAAGCATATGAGTGCACACACTCCAAATAACTTATTGTGGTAGCAGCTTTTGAGGTACTGACAGCATTCACTCTTCTTGAGTATGCACCTTCCATCAAGTACAGGGCCTCAATGTCACACCAAGTAATGTTCTGCTGTCCAAGAAGTATGTCTATGACATTTGACCACTTGCCTGCAACAGAGACAGCCATGGCTTGCACACATTCTACAAACCATGGAATGGATCCCATATCCAAAAGGTAGCACTCAGGAGTGGGAGATGTAGCCTTACCTCACCATTGCATATACCATGACAAACAGTGCAGACAGTCATGTATGTGACTATGAAGTATGGGACAACATTAATGTAGAAAATAAACAGATGCCCATCCAAGACAGATGACAACACATGTTGCAAACTGGTCACTGAGGCTGACCTGAAACTTGCAGAAACATGCAGCAACACTGAGGGACTTGCAGGAATGTCTAGCAAGTACTGCCTGTGCAGTACCTGTGTCGACAATCAGCTGGATTCTGCATAAGTGTGGCCTATGGGTCAGGGTAATCAGAGGGAAGAATTGTTCCACAGGAAGCATCATCCAGGACTCTCTACAGGTAGCATATGCATAACATCAAGTCTCCCAAAGGCATGTGTTGCAATGTGTAATGGTGTGACGAGACCAAGGCTGAAACCTACAGACAGTATTAATAAAGATACATGTGGTGCACAAGCAACATCTCACTCCACCTCAGGCCCACCATCCCCATCTGTACCTTACTGGTACCAGTGTACACCTTTAGGTTTGCTGTTCATTAGCAGAAACTAGGCTAGTAGACATGGTGTTCTGAATTTGGAACACTGCAAAATGACACTCATGTGTGGCCCATAGTTGTCAAGCATCTACAATAAGGCTGAGGATGGGGAGGGGTGTCATCCTGAAACACAACAGTGAACTGAAGCATACATCCAAAGCTTGCTAAGAATGGCTGTATCTGAACACAGTCAAGGTCATGAATTGTGCCAGACATAGCCCTGACTCCTCAGCAATAGTGAAGGCACTGCGTGGCCTCCAAGGGCTGTGCACGAGCTGACCTTGCAGTCTGGCAGAGTTGGGGGACATTTGTAGGGTGGAGTGACCAAATAATGGCAAGTGAAGTTGGGCCATGCTAGTATACCCCTTCCAGGAATAGTGACTGCTGTAGTTCACTTAACAGGTGCTACAACAAACCATGGTGTTAAGGGTGTGCACACTTATGCAACCCACATATTGTATGCATCTCAATCAGCATCTGCACAACTAACACATTTGTTTGATACTGCATTTGATTGCACAGGTCATATGTCACATATCAGGTGCATGTAATGTTAACATATGCAGTACTGTGGCCCCATTGCATATCATGGAAGAGGCTGGCATGTCAATAAGGGTGTGTACACTCCTCATAAACACAGTAAGCTTTGAAGGTTGTCAGTGTAATTGGATTTTATTGCTCATACATGCACTGATGATGATGAGATCTGAAAATCAGATGTCAGGCATTCACTATTGACATCTGTCCTCATATCATCCCAGGTGAATGTCAGACAATCACATAGGAGCTGTGAGCAACAGAGCAAACATAACTGCCACACATATACACATTCAGCAATGGTATGTACATTCATGCGGTATGGTGCACAGTACATGCCAGGGTGCTGAACAGATGCACAGCAATACTGTGTACATGGGTGCAGTGTGTGTTCCAGGGGAAGGGGCATCATCTACTAACACAACTCATGCATCACAGAGATGTATAATGTTGGTAACAAGGATTGAGTATAGCTGCAGTGCCTGCTGTTGACTGCCACATGTCATGCATGTTGACTGTTGGGTAATGAGAGGTCTGTGTAATATATTTGTGCCACCTCACCTGTAAGTGTGTGTGTGTGTGTGTGTGTGTGTGTGTGTGTGTGTGTGTGTGTGTGTGTGTGTGTGTGTGTGAGTTTGTGTAGAGGTAAGCAATGATATACAGGTCTTAAATTACGTTTTTTTCTTTTCCCCTCACAGGTGGCGAGGTGGGTCAGGGGCCCTCCTGCAGGCAAACTGATGTTAGTATCCATACAGACTCTGACAATGATGATAGATATGGTGAGGCACAGGCAGGGTTGTCAGGGGCTGAAGCTGTGTGATCGGTGTTGACATCCCACTTTTATCCAACCCATCCCCGCACACAGTCACAATGCCTATACATATCCCATCACCGAGTGGCCATAGATGATGGACAGTTGGCGGGTGGTGGCATGGGACAGGACAGTGTGTTGACTATGGCAAGTGTGTCTGTACACAGCAGCCATAGCCAGATGACCAGTGAGGTACCACACAGGTAGATGTACAGGGGTGCTCGTAGGAGGGCTACTGGCCATCATGCCCCTGGCAGAAGTGCCACAGCAGGTGTCACCAGATGCATGTTTTGGGCCATCATGGAGGTACAGGCACATATGGAACATTATAAAAGACAGATTCTGAAGCTCCAGAGGGCTACTCATTCTGCTGTACTTGACAACATCCATGATCTTGCAGGTGCTCACCTTTATTTTACAGAGGTCCTGGATAGATGGTTGGGTGAGATGGAGGGAATCCTCGACCATGCAATCTCTGTGTTAGAGCATATGGTGGGAGTAGGGCAACAGCCACATGGACATAGGTCAGCAACACCAACAGTTGGAGGTCTATGTGGACATGCAACAAGTCACAGCCGCTCCCGTAGTGGCAGTACCAGCACCAGCACTGCAGGGGGGATGCTGTCCACACCACACCACAGCAGGCCACATGCACGTGGTCCTGGCCGGTCCCAATAGGGAACTGGATCCAGCGGACATTTGTCATCATCAGGGGTAGAGTACCATATCTGGGCTTGTACCTGGTAGTGCCCATGGAACCCCTGGCAGGCACAGTTCTCATGTCCGTGGTCGGACACAGTGAACTGTACATCCCGGCATGTATGGTCTGCAGCTGTCCAACAAACCCCTGTATAGGGCAGCCACATGGCAGAACTGTGTGCATACATACACACACACATCACCAACACAGCTAGGGCACCTCCATACCTACACACACCACACCTGCACAGCCCAATTGATAATGAAACCCCCTAACACACACACATTATATCAACCAACTGGCTTAGCCTAGGTCTCTGGCAAACCCACAACATACCCTGTGTATATGATGATACCTGTGCCACATCCCTGTCATCCATACCATTGAAGCAGGGACATGCTATTATGGTTTTGATGCACAGGGTGAATGTACTAAGGTTTAGCAATGTAATGCTGTGTAACATGTTTTCATCTGGAAAGTTTAATGCTTACATGTCAGGATGTGTAGCTGTCCAGCCATGATGCATTATAGCTGTTATTAACACTGACTGATTGTGGTCTCCATATTGTATTCAGTTTGTGTTGTAGGTGTCTGTGTCAGCAGGATGTTGGTCTGCTGTTGTTTCTTACAAGGGGTATGGCACTGTGGTGACACATTGACTGTGTCATATCCTGGGTACAGCTGAATCCAAGTAACAGGTCTGTATAACAGTTACTGCATGTGCCACATGGCTGATAGTTCTGAGGGGTGTATACAGGTGAGTGCATGGTGGCTGATGTCAGCAGCTCTTCTACAGTGGACAATGGTAAGTGTACTGGGTGGCACACACCAAATGTTTGTGAATAACACACAATACACAGAGAATACTGTACATATGGATGTTCTTAATTTTGCAGTGAAATCATTTTAGCCTATGTAATTCCACGAAGACAAAATAGGCAAATCATCACATCAGTAAATAATCAGTCTGCCAGTTTAATGTCATTGACGATGGTACTGGCAGGGTATATGTCCTCTTCCCCAATGTAGTGCAATCCTGGAGTTGGTAAACATAGGAGTGCTGGTGTGGGTGGCACAGCCCTCCACTTTGGAGGGTGTGGGTTGGTGTAGCACCACACATACTGTGATTGACAACTACTTAACCTGTTAACATAAACTGTACAGTATTACAGCAAACTAAGCAGGGGGATACACACAACAGTAACCCCAATGAGGGTGGCTGTGCCCACATCCACACCCAGTTATATATACCAACTCCAGTATCGCTGTACAGCTGTACGATGGGGAAGATGGCATTTACACATCTACTACTAGTTTTGATGGAATGAATTTCCACAAGATAATTCCTTTGAAATGCTAGCATTTGCCAGTCAGTTCTCGGACAGATGACCTCCTGAGACATGTATTTTCTGCAAACTGAAGTAGATCCCTTCACATACACACACACACTTACTTGGCAACACAGAAAGTAGAACCCCTACATAGGTACTTATTGCTACTAATGTGTTTGGCCTTAATTGCACACACCACACAGCTTTTAGGATGAGGTGTGTCCCGAGTTTCCTGTTAAGTGAAGAACATCAATAGGCCTTGTACAGTATGGTAATGGGGGATGTACTGGGTGTTAATGAACAATACATAATATGACATACTGTCATATACACATTGACAAACACATAACAGTCATAGACACATCTGAGAGACCTGGGTTTATCAGTGCTAACTACCTTGTCAGTTACAGATAATTTGCAGACACTACATGCATCATTGGGCTGGATAGTGTAATCAGTTACCTGTATGGTTGATGGTGACAGTGGTCCTCATTCAGTGGACCTTGGGACATGTACTGGGGGTACCATGGTGTAAAGACAGTATACCCAGCACCCACACCCCACATTGGATATTTTACTCACTGAAACCCATGATAATTCTCTGACATACCCACAATCACACATTGACCAGGACTGCAATACAACCCCTTCTCTATCTAATCAGTGCTACTACAGGGATATGCATTTATTGCACATGCCACAGGGATAGTAGCGTGAGGGTTTCTCATGGCTCTCCTAATGTCAGCAACATCACTATCCCTTATAATGTATGGCAAGGTGTATTGTATTTGGAGAATGTGGCCTCAGAATGCTGTATTCTACAGATATACACACTTGCACACATACACAAACATGCCAGGACTCAGAGGGTAACCGATGCCTATATACCCATTTGTACAATAGTGTTATGCTGGTACTGCAAGTTCCAGGTAGCCCATAGGGTGAAGAGTGTAACAAGGTACATTTAATGTCCATACAACAGCAGCCATTTCTAACTATGGCAATGGGGGGTGCAGTGGGTGAGAAGACCCTCAGGGTATTAACTACAAGTTTACAAACACACAGACACTGTTATTCTCAGTAATGCACACTGGCACATTTGTCAGTACTGGGGTCCATAGGTGCAGGTGTTCCTAGGTGTGTACCAGGATAATGTCCATGGAGAGATGAGAAGATTAAGGGATGTGGCTACAGTGGTATCATGCCACCTAACATTTGTCAGCAGGCCATCTATCAACTGATGCCACTTGAGTGATCCCCATGGTGACAGTTAAATGCAGCATCCAATCATCTGGTTTTCTCTTGCAGAGGACCAGTGAGGTGCTCCAGTTGACATGTATACAACATATAATACATAACATGGCCAGTGTCTGGGTTGGAGACCTGTACCCAAGCATGTTCTGTTGACTGTGGTAGTCTAGTTGAGGTATCCATGGCATGTGGTGCATACAGGTTGGGGTTTCCTAGCTGTGGCATTCATAACACAGCTGGGCAGACATGTCAGTGTCAGTCAAGCACAGATTGCCTGTAAGCAGCCAAGATGGATACCTGACATCTGCACATCCGTACAGAGGACAGACAGAAATCAGCTAGCCAACAGGTTATGCATTAGGATGAATGTTTTGACAGACATCTGACACTGATAGGTATGCCATTACTACATGACAGAAGCCCTCAATGACATGTCCTATACACATAATAGTCTACAGTTAATATCCACATATCAGATCAGTATCCAGTAGCAAATACTTAATAACACACAGCTCACACACCAAGAACACGATAGTCAGTACTCAGAGTCCAGCTTTGCATACAGGGGTGTATGGTTACAGTACTACAGTCTGCAATATATTCTTACTTGGGAAAGCACTGTTAACAGCATTAACGTAATGCTGCAATACATGCAAGTCTGACTGTATATAACCTGGGATACTACCCATGTATGAAACACATACAAAGAGAAAAGATTGTTGTACTAGCCATATATACTCAGGTGTCCCATACAGTATTCTCACCCCCCTTGCTACTGTAATGACAGCACATAGAAACATGCTATGTACATGAATTAAATACACTTATTAAAGATGTCATTACCCTGCTATTTCATCAGACTGGAATGTGATCACTGGTTACCAGGGATGAGCTATGCTTAGCAGGTGTAAGCATTGCTTAAATATAAATGCTAAACACATTTGCACACTGGTAAGCGAAGCTTACATGGTGTAAGCACTTATTTGTTTAACTGTACGTTAGCAGCACTTATCATCGTGCAAACCCCCACAAACCCACTTAAAGCTGCTCAAAACTGCCTTAACCACTCGGTATCCAACAGTCCTTGTTCTGCCTAACAACAAAATAATCAGCCCTTGAACCCAGGACCCTGTATACTATACTCACAGGGGTTAACAACTAAGCCATCACATCTAGGAACATGTTTGTTGCTTTTTCAAATATATTTGTCAGTACACATACTGAATAGTAGTGAACAACTGTTTTGACTTCTACAATTGTTTAGTACTTGTTAGTGAAAATAGTGTTGAATCAGTATGTTGTTATATCTAAATATTCACATATCAGATAAATATGGTGGGATACATCTGGGAAGGTATATACAACACTCATGTTTACACACAACAAGGATATGGATATATATATATATATATATATATATATATATATATATATATATATATATATATGTGTGTGTGTGTGTGTGTGTGTGTGTGTAGATATAGGTATACATGTACATACACACACACACACACACATATATATATATATAATATATAATATATATATATATATATATATATGTATATATATATATATATATATCGATATATATATATATATATATATATATATATATATATATGTGTGTGTGTGTGTATGTGTGTATATATTTTTATATATATATATATATATATATATATGTATATGTGTATATATATATATATAGGTCTACTTTACATGGTCAACTCTTCAGAAAGTCGACTTTCATATGGCCGAGACCATATGATCGACTTTCAAAAAGCCATCCACGTAAAATAAACACATAAAACAAACACTTACCTTAAACTGTTAGCAGGGGGGCTCCACCCCCGTAACTTAAATATACCAACTCCGAGATCGCACTACAGTGCAGAAGAGGGAAATTTTCCCATTCTGTACTGTACGGAGATAGCGGTTCCCCATGGTCAGCTTTTCGAAAGTTGATCATATGGTCTCGGCCATATGAAAGTCGACTTTCTGAAGATTCAACCATGTGAAGGGGACCCATATATATATATATATATATATATATATATATATATAGTGTTTTATATATATATATATATATATATATATATATATATATATATATATATATATATATATATATATATATATATATATATATATATATATATATATATATATATATATATGTATATAAATCATATGCCCATAACATGTAATGGAGTCATACCTCAGCACCAATAGTCACAACCTCTTAGTGCAAGGGGATGTAATGTAAGTATTGCAGATATAACTGTAGAATGTTGCTACAGTAACAGGGGTTGTGTCAACAGACGTGTGGGAAGTCACTTCTGATACTGACATGTACACCATCAGTTACTGACAGACATCATAAGATCATCATAGTGAAGTACCACACAAATCACAGCAATGATCCTGTGGAATACAGCAGAGATATGACCAATAAATGTGGACAGTCTGACACAATCTGGTCAGTCCAGAGGTATACACAGAACTCCTTAGTGCAAAATGTGTGGCCCAAACCTGACAAACTGGATGTTTACAGCCATGTAAATGGGGATATCACAAAAATAGTGGAATAGATAGGCTCATACAGTTGATGCATTCACACACTCCTGTCTGTCCTAACACATATTAACCAGAGGAACAGATGTCCCAAGCTCACATACTTCCCACTAGTTAGTGGCATACATCTTCAGAGCATCCCACTGCTTTTTCAGAAATACGCAACGTATATGGTGGCCAGGCAACAGTACATCTGACAAATATCTGGACATAACATCACACTAGGTAAATACATTGAGCTGCTAGGCATGTCACAAAGCACTGTGCAAACTACAGGCAGACTGCCACAACACTGACCCAAGTTTCCTGTGGGAGAATACACATATACTTGCAAATATAGCATGCACTACAGGCATGTAACAGCACAGAGTAACAGTCACCAGTGTAAAAGTGCATACCCACAACCAATCTGAGTACAGTCACAGTGACATTATGGCAAGCCTAATTAATAGTACATTATATGGACTGTGTGAAAAAAATCATCCTCATATGTGCCACTTACACACTAACCCTACATATACTGGGCTAATACACAGTGTAGTCCGATACTTGACTGTGGTATGGGACATGTGTCAGTCTGGCCCTACAAACATGTACGCTGATAGGGTACCATAAACTGGAGCAGCATGCGACGTCAGATAGAACAGGACCAAGAACAATGACATCTACCACAGTCTGTACACAGGCCAAGTAACATATTCACAATACACACTCTGTCAACAATCACCATAAGTACACAGACCTCACTACTGTACAGACTACAACAGAATGTCAAGGTTTTGTCCTCAAATATAAGGCCTACTATACATAATGTGTCTAGCCATCGGATATCTCACTGGCTTGTTATCAGGTATGATGTCAGGTAATAATGATGTACTGTACATATGTACCTCTTACTGCATGACATATGGACAAAGGGAGACTGACTTAGGGGATGGAGGCACAAACACAGGGTCAATATTGACATATTGCTGTGATAAACTGAGAAAATTCTTGGTGTAACAGGGTTTGTTGTGACATATCTCTTCTGAGGGATATGAAGTCAGTAACTCACATGGATGTCACCATGAACATCAGAGTATGATACTGCATTTCTAAAGTTAGGAAATGTGTGAGTAACACACCAGATGTAAGACTCCAAACTCTCGCCAGTCTGCAGATAGCCCTACAGGTGAGAGTTTCCTCAACCACATAACACTGTCACGCCTGACTTTAAATCATGTAGAACAGCCATATCCACACAAACCCTGTTAAACCAACATTACTTCAAATGTAGAACACCAATACTTACATTCTGCCCCCATGTCTGGAACATCCCCCTCCTATTTGTTGACCTGTCTCCAGAGTATATCAGTATATGTTGTAAGAGGTATTTCCAACTACCCTCTGTGATGCTGTTTGTCAAACACCCACATGAAGTCCTGCTCACAGTGAAGGAAAAGGATGAACACCCACATGAAGTGCTTAGGTATAGGAGTGTGTTTCCATGCAATTGGCTATAGGAATGATAAAACAGCTATTCCATATGCAATTAGCAGGTGGGGGACTGCAATTCATGCACAGGCCATCAGCTGATCATGAGCATTACTTACAAAACTTAAGCTGCTGCCTATGTAAAACAGATGTACTTTTCCACATCCATGAGAGAGGGAGAGAGAGAGAGAGACAGAGACAAAGTAAGAAAGGAAGGGAGTAAGACAGTAAGAGCCAAGCATGTTTGTGTATGATCCGTGGGTGGAGAGTAGTGTCTGGGTATTATAAAGGTTGCCTATATTGTTTACTAATCCATACTGTCACATAGTAATTGCACATGGCTGTAGACATTTATGGCTGAGGATTGTCTACAACAACCTCTACAGTGTTTGAAAACTGTTGGCCTTGTAATGTCGACAATGGGACATACAGGTCCTCAATATAATGATGTAGCAAAACCCACACTGCAATGGATCCTGTCATTACACAATCACCCCAACACCCACACAGAATACTGATGACACACACACAAACACACACTTAGCAGTACTGAGTTTCAAATCCCTACCTGACTATGTATTGCTATTGCAGTGGTACACAGTTATTGCATGCACCATGGAGCTTGCATGCTGGAGAGCTCTCCAAAGGTATCTTTGAAGGTGAGTGACATCAGCAGCAGTGATAAAGGAGGGATAAGGGAAGTTTAGTAAGTGTGAATGTCCACAAAAGCAGGTATCAACAAAGACACTCACACACATTATGACAGTTGGCAGGATCAGGATTAGAACTCCGACTTGACTAGTTTGCTACACTGCAGTATTACGCAGTTATCGCAAGCACCACAAAGCTTATATGGCTGAAGCATGGCCAAAGGGCTATTTCAAGGTGAATGATATCAGCAGGTGTGCTAAAGTAGGGCAATGGGAGGTGTAGTGAGTGTGAATGGCTTCAAAAATCATTAATCTCCACAAACACACACACACACACACACACACACACACACACACACACACACACACACACACACACACACACACACACTTGCCAGTACTGAGATTCATCGGTTCATTGCTTTGCAGGTGTGTAATAGGAGAATGGGCCTGAAGGCTGTACAAGGCTAGGCAAAGGGAATACCTTGGCATCGGGCCACATGACTATAGTCTCCAGTGTGGCTCAGGGGTGTAGCCCCTGGAGTGGTTCCCACGGGTGGGTATTGTATTCACCATCCACTCATCTAGGTTACTATTGTGGGTGGCCAGTGATGTGCACTACTTCCCATAAAATGGACAGTGTCTGAGTTGTGCACATGTCCCACATCCATGTTCTTTGACATGTGGAAGTGTACTTGAGGTCTCTGGGGCATGTTGTGTGGACAGATTGTTATCTTCTGATGTAGCATTCCTGATCTAATTTGGTGAGACCTGGCTATGGAACTAAGGTCATGCTTGCACCTACACTGACAGCATGATACAGGTATTCAGTGGAGTTAGTGGTGTCTGTCCATACAGGGCATGTGTATAAGACATAGTTTTCCCTTTGTGGGTTACATTTGCAGACTCTACAGTTGTTGCAGGCATCCAGTGGGGACCCTAGTGTGGGTATGGAACAGACTGCCATGTCCTTTTACTTGCTGGATAACACACACTCAGTCAAGAGATGTAACACATCACAGTACTTTCTGATGTCAGTGGCACTGTTGTGGTCAACAGGCATGTAGTCTACTGCAATCACACCATGGTTACTATCTGTGAGGCAATATGCAGGGAACTACCAATATAGTGGTTGTTGCCTAGCCAAGTGTGTTTGTGTATGAGACATGGTTGGAGCGTGTTCTCTGAGTAACAGAAAGCTTGCCTAAATTGTTCACCAATCCATAATGTGACATGTAGGGCTATGGATTGTCTACACCAACCTATCTGGTGTTTGACATCTGTTTTCCTTGTAAGGTGGACATTGTGACATATACTAGGTCTTCAACATAATTTAGCAAAACCCGCCCCACAATGCATCCTATTACACAATCACAGCAACCTCCACACACACAGACACACACACACTTACCAGTACTGCCATTCAACCCCCTACCTAGCTGTGTATTGTTACTATAGTGTACCACATTTATCACATGCGCCACAGAGCTTATAGGATGGATGTTGTCCCAAGGTACTTCTAAGGTGAGGAACATCACCAGCCCTTGTAAATACTGCCATTGGGTGATGTAGTGGGTGAGAGATCCCAAAAATAATTTTACCCTAAGCACACATTTACATTTGTTAGGAGTGAGGTTCAAACCTCTATTTAAGAATCTTTACGCACCATTATGTTACTCATTTACCACATGCACCACTGACCTGACATGGTTTAGGACTGGCAACAGGTACTTCTAAGGTGGATGATATCTGCAGGACTGCTAAAGTCAGGCTTTGAGATGTGTACTGGGTGTAAATGTGGCCAAAATCTTTGAGGTACACAAACAAACACTTGCCACAGATGAGATTCAAACCCATACCGGTGTAGTTACTGCTACTACGTTGTTCCATATTTATTACACACGCCATGGAGCTTATATGTTGGAGAGCTCTCCACAGGTATCTTTGAAGGTGATTAACATCAGCAGCTGTGCTAAAAGAGGGGTAAGGGGAGAGCAGTAAATGTGAATGTCCATAATATCAGGTATTATCAAGGACTCACACACTCTCTTACACACACACACACACACACACACACACACACACACACACACACACACACACACACACACACACACACACACACACACACACACACACACACACACACACAGTTTTACAGTTGCCACTTCGGGGATTAGAACTCTTACCTAACTAGTATGTTATACTATAGCATCACAAAGTTATCGCACATGCCATGGAGTTTATAGGGTTAGCCCTTCTCCAAAGGGGTATTTCAAAATGACTGACATCAGCAGGCTTGCTAAAGTAGGGCAATGGGAGGTGTAGTGACTATGAATGGCCTCAAAATCATTAGTCTCCACACACACAGAGTTTCACAGTTGCCATGTCTGGGATTAGAACTCCTACCTAACTAGTTTGTTACACTACAGTATTATGCAGTTCTGGGATTAGAACTCCTACCTAACTAGTATGTTACACTACAGCATTATGCAGTTCTGGGATTAGAACTCATATCTAACTAGTATGTTACACTACATCATTATGCAGTTATGACAAGCACCATGGAGCTTATGGGGGTGAGAATTTGCCAGAGGGTTATTTCAAGGTGACTGACATCAGCATGAGTGCTAACATGGGCAATGGGAAGCACAGTGTGTGTGAATGGGCCATAAACCATTCATGTGTAAACACACACACAACACTCAGTCACACACAACTTTACATTTGACAGGACTGGGTATACAAATGCTAGATGAATACTGATTTGTACTCACAGTTATCACAAGCACCACAGACACTATAGGGCTGAGGGCTACCAAAAGCAAATGTATACAGTGATTGACATTGGCACATCATGTGATATTGGCCAATTGGATGTGTGGTGGGTGGGACAGGCCTCATGATGGAAATCTCTCTGTCACTGTCTGTCTCTCTCTTCCCCATATCTCTGTGTGTGCATGTTTGACCTATTATAGTGTGTTGGCCTTGGATATGTGTGAGTATTCCTATCCAATATATGTGCAAAGCATGAATGGTGTGCAATGTGGTGTGTGTGCACAGACATCTGTGACTGACAGATATGTATAGTCCACTGTTGTTGTCAGACATGGGCTTCATTTATCTAAGTGTAGGAGCATGTCCAGTATGTCCTTTTGTATTTTGTTGTCAGACATGGGCTTCATTTCTCGTGTCAGACATGGGCTTCATCTCTCAAAGTGTAGAAGCATGCCCAGTATGACCTTCTGTATTGAGTGTGTGAATCCATTCCAGGTAGGTTGTACTCCAGTCCAGGATTTTGTGTTGTACACCTACAGCTAGTGACCTGTTTCTGCAGGATATCTGTAGATAGGTTGACAATATGGAGTCACAATGGGTGAAAGATAGTGGGATACTGTAACTATTGTGTCTGTGCTGCTTGTGTTACATGGTTGGTATTAGCAGAGATATTCAGACATATGTACTGTTTTACACTGTGATATCATCAACTAGTGACAGATATACTTATTTGCTCACAGTTATTTCCTGGGAAATAAAAGATGAATGAAGCTGTGTCCAGTATTATGGTGTGCAGCCTACATATTCTTGCACACTCATGCCATTCTGGAGGGGTCGCTGCAGACACTTGCTGATGGGTCTGTGTAAATGGTCCTTGGTACTGTGGTGGTTGAGGATCCCCTGCTTGTACATTTATCGATGTAACAGAATGGCCATATCCTGCTGTGACCATACCTCTCAGCTGTACAGATTCACCCAGGTTACCCAAAGGCAGGGCTCATATATCTGGTCAGTTCCCCTTCACATTGTGGTTTACAAGCAGGTTTGTAGCCACCCATTTCTGGGTTTGCAGGCAGAGGTAGTATGGGCACACATCAGAGTTTCAGACTTCATACACTCCATGGCGTCCATGCGTCTACACCCCCCACTCTGTTCTTCTATCCTCTTCCTAACATTATGCGAGTGATATCTGAGAAGTATCCCTATAGTTGTCCCTTCATCCCAGCGGTATTTAAGGGTTGGTACACAGTTCATGCTGTAGGACATGGTGGGCATGCTACTTGGATTTGTCAACATGGCCTTGCATTTGTGTTCTGTGGACTGTGTTATGTTGTTAGTTAGGACCCCATGAGATAACATACATTGGCAGTACGGGTGAGGCACAGACCTTTGACAGAGGACTGTAGGGCATTTGGTAGTGATGCAGGCCATCTGTAGCAGGCCAGTGCATTCTGTCACTCCTACATTTCTAGGCTGCAAGCCACTGGATTCCCCTGGGGTGACAGGGTAAGTGTGCGAGGTGTTAATGGCAATAGTTCCTGTCCATATTAATCCATTGTTCTGGATGCTGGCAGGGTGCTGTAAGGGACACACCTGCATGGGACACCTCTTCAGCATGCTACATTCTGTGGGTATTCCCATACAGAAATGGAGGTCATACTGTACTTATTCCCAACAGCAGGGATATGACCTGTGATAAACCTGTGGCTGATGGTGGGGTGAGCTGAGTGCATGTGTGATATGGAAGCTTCTTGCAGCTGTCCCACAGATATATCTGGGACATTCCCCTTATGCTGCCTTGTGCAGGGACATAGGCAGTCTCTCATTACGTCATAACTGTGCCTTTTGTGGTCTGCCAGTGATTGGCCAGACTACACCAGTATTCCATACTACACAGACAACTAATGTGCTGCTAACCTGTGTGTACAATTCTAAAGGTGTGTGCAGTTGACAGTTACATTTTATGTACTCTGTCTAGGGTACTTCCACCTGTGTACTGTGTGTATGTCTGGGCCCACATTCATGGCATGTCCATCTTTCAGATGGTGACAGATATTGATATCTGAACAGTGAGTATGGATGACTGTTGAATTGGGTCTTGCTGGGATGCATTGTGGTTGGCACTGCAGTTGTCAGAACATGGCCCTGTCATCAACAGTACTGGCCATAGGCCAACAAGACACAACCCTCCATGCCTACATGCTGACCACTTCCACACAATATACAACACACAAAAGCCTAACACACAGACCCCTGCATACTGTACACATGCAACAATCTATCCTGTAAATTGGGCCAGCTCAGGTAATCTGTGCTCTACTTTTATTAAACCCATATGTACATGTTACTGCATTCCTACATAGGATTGTGGGGTGGGGGCACAGCTGACAACTGTAAACATTTTCTATGACTGTACCGGTATTTCAGGTACTCTGTTGGCTTCCATTTCGTTTTGTATTCTGACCTATCATGTAGACTAGAGGCATATCAGTAGAGTACAGACCTTAGGTTTTATTGACCTATATTTCAGTTTCAGACTTCTTACCCTTCAGAATTAACATACAACTACCAGACCTGTTGTAGTCTGTCTGTGTAGGTCTGGAAGGGGCTGTTCTCCATTGCCATCAATTGGAGGCCTTAGCACAGCCTTTCTTTATGGTCATCTGCACCTGTCCTGCTGGCTGAGGCTGTTGTTGGGTATGTGAGCCTCACTGACATGCATGTGTTTCTCCAATGGACACACATTTGGACCACCACATGTACTGCAGTGGGATTTGTCACCTTGTCTAGTACTGCCTACTTTGTTGACACCAGTATTTGTTATGGATTTCATGCTGCCCATATAGGTGTCCACTATCTGCTGCCATCCCTTTCAGCCACCCGATTCCCTTGCATGCTCACATCCATACCATAGATACAACTAGCAGAACATACTACTCTATTCAGCAATTGATAGGAAGAGTGACTTACCTTGTGGCTGTGCTGGTACTGAGGATGGTGTTGGAGGGCTTACTATGTTGGATGCACATAGTACCCTCCCTATACATGGTAAAGCACAGGTAATGCCATGTTTGGCATCCCTTTTACTGTATGTGTGAGTCAGAGAGAAGTGTCATTCCCTGGGTCCCTACCGTGTCATTGTATGTGCTATGCATTGCCTCTTTGCCAAAGCCTGGGCATACTGGGCACACCTCCTTCTGCTTACATGGGCAGGCTCAAGTTGTTCCTCCTCCGAGTCACTCTGTGCCTGTGCTGGCCTTGGCAATGGTGGGGGGCAGTGTGGCCCTGCCCCATGCTGTTCCTGCTGCAGCTGTTTCTGCAAGATCATATTGTGTAGCGTGGCACATACAATGAAAATTTGTGTACATGTACCTGGAGAGTACTGCAAGGCTCCACTGGATATGTCCAGGCACCAGAACCGTGACATGAGCATTCCAAACACACACTCTATTATGATTCTGGTTGGTGCATGTGCCTCATTATGGAGTTCTTGTTTGGGTGTGTGTGCATTTCTGATGGGTGTTATCAGCCACGGCTCCACTAGGTGGTCATATGGGATGTCCCCACTGGCAAATCTCTGGTACAGCTGTGTCATATGCAAGATATGGGAGTCGTAATAGCTTCCAGGGCTACCAGCACACACATTCATAATAATGCCCTGGGCATCACACATGACCTGGCAGTTGATGGAGGGGAAGCCCTTGCGGTTTATGTAGACCTTACCCCACTCACCGGGTGGTGCTTTGATGTGCATGTGCATGCAGTTTATAGCACCCACTAGATGCCTGGATGCTGATGCCTGTGAGATCCCCATGATATCCACAGTTGGCTTTTGGAAGGTACCTGTGGCTAGTATTCTTAAGCCTACACATACCTTGGTATCCACTGGGATGGGTTCCCCTCTGTTGGTTCTGTGTGTGAGGCATGGCCGGCACAGCTCAACAATTTGCTGTAGGATGTCCCTGTCCACCCTATATCGCTCCACTATCTCCAGCTCATGTAGCCCCTGGTAGGTTACCCTGGGTCTGTACACTCTTCTCCTTCTCCTCACTGTGGGTTGGTCGTCAGCATTCTCATCCTCACCACCCTCAGCCTCTTCCACATATTGATGTATGAGAGCAACAGCAGCCCCTATCATTTTGTTAGTTTTGTCAGGTAAAAGTTCCCTGTCTGTGTACACTGGTGGTGTAGAGTTTGTGAGAAAAAACAGAGTGAAAGGTGTTTGCATAGTTTATAGTAGTGTGCTGGGCTGGGCTGCTGCCTGTGTAATTGGCTGATTCTGAGTCATTTCACCTGCCAGCTATGCTAGTTCTGCTTGATTGCCTTCTTACTGCTGTTTTCCCTTCCCATTGCCTTCCCATTTAAGCCCTGAGGTGCGCCGTGCATACCCAGTGCTCAAATGTAAACAGTGCAGCTATTTCCTCTGTTTTTTTTTTTAGGCCCGCTGCTCACCGCACATACCCGTTTAGCTAATGTGAGCTCTTTTAAGCAGAAATGGCCCTGCCTGGACATGAACACACTCTGCATTTCTTGGTGTAAGACAATACAGCCTTAGACACACCCCCTTCCATAGCTGAGCTTACAGCAAGCATGACACAGCCCCTTATGAAGTCATTTAGCTCTTTGACTTGCACTGTTGTATTGCTGCACCTACATGGTTGGATGCAAAGAAACACTGAGAGGAAATCTGTGATTCAGTATCAATCCCCTCATTTGCATAAAACAGAATGCTAATTCATAGTTACCACACTCACACTCAGCCTTCCCTTAAGCAACCACTACTCCCTGGTATTGTTGTCTTATGCATGCCATTGACTATCATGGCAAAATGCTGATTTGTGTTTAAATACTCATTTCTTACTTTTTTCTTATTTTCGGGATGATCCCGTTTGTGCATCGCTGCCCTACGCTTAAACGGCCAAAATCGGCCAAAAAATAAATAAAAGTTATTTTTGTATAATTTTGCAACTATTTATCATGCCAATGGCCATATATTTAGCCATTGGCTTGCTTACTTCATTGAATACATGTTTTCTTTGGAGCTCTCATGCCTCCATTTTGTATTTTGCAGAAACCGAATACATTTCTGCAGGTTACACTATTCCTTCACAGATGCCTGCCTGCTTTCTGGATTGCTAATTCACCTCATTTGCATGGTTTTCACCTGCAAATGGGATAATTAGCATAAAGCAGTGGTGTCCATGCAGGAATAGTGTAGGAGTGCTCGTGCACGTCCCAGGAGCTCGTTCCTGGATCGCTCGTCAGCCGTATTCGGTGCAGCAGGTCTTGCACTATTCCTGCACATCTTGCAGAGCTTGCTGAATCCTGGGGCATGATTCGCAGATACTTGGTTTTCTGACACCATTTCCTATACAGGATGGTGACTGTAGGAATGATATTTTGTTTAAAATTAGTTCAAATTCTAGACACCACTGTACAGACATCATGCCACTTTGCTCATGGCAATTAAGAATACTAGTACAGCTTAAAATATGGAATTATTATGTGTGAATAACTGTTGTAAATTCAAAAGATTTTTATTTTATTACCACTTTTTCCATATGTCTACTATATTAGGATAATAAGTAAGTTAGTTTACTATCTACTGCTTGCTAGTTATTTCTGAAAGATGAGGTATTTGCCTATTTGGATTTATCCTAATATGTAAGGAAACATTTATGAACTTACAAATGCAGCTTCAGTCTTATCACTAACTAAAAATGTGAGCAGTTTACAATAACACAAAGATTATGTCATTAATCTAAAGGAATGTGTCTGGACATTAACCAAGCTAAAGCATACGCTGGCCTACCCTGCAAGCAAATCTCAACTGTCATCTCTCATCTGTCTGCCATATACTGCCAGTTAGTTATATTGTGACTGAATTTTGCAATATCACAAAACTAAAAAATTCAAGAGAGGAACATGTCTCCTTATGCGATGTGCAGCCTACCTCAGTGAAAAGGTCTAAACAAAAAAGAGTAGGCATATTTTACATTATCTGAAAATAAGGTAGCTTGTGGTTAATAGTTCCCATGGCAACATCATTCTTCATATGTTTGCAGACATTACTGGGCAAAACAGCATTAATTTGTAGCTCTCTCACACACACTACAAATAAGTGTGTGCATGTGAGTATGTGTGGGTGTGAGTGTATGTATGTGTATTTTAGACAGAAAAACGGTAAAGCTATTTATGTGTCAGCTTTACTTATTAATTGAAAACAGTCATAGTGTATACAGAGTGACAGGCAGCTGGTTGTCCTAGACTGAGTTAATGGTTCCCACGACAGTAAAGCAGTGAGTAAGTAATCTAAACATCAGACTGTTTCACTCCATGACTAAAAAAGGGCAGTGCAGAGCCAGCCAGAGGCTACATGCAGACAGTATGTAGAAGTTTCACTTCAGAATTTAAGTTGTGCCACTGTAAGCAGTTTATTAGGAGAATTCAGTTGCTGTTTCGTTAAATAAGATCAGCATTTTTTTTTTTGCTTATGTTGGCTTTTCACAAATTCTGATGTTATTTTTTTTAATTAATTCATAAATAGTTTCATATTTTTTGTAATATGGAACAATTTTGTTTACTTTGCTCTGAGTAATTCAACAGCCAAATTAGACTGCATATCGACAGTAGTCAGTACAGACTTTCAAAAACAATATGGCTACTGTGCTAACTACATGTGAAAAAGTATTACATAACACAAACTGATTTTTTTTGTTTATATATATATATATATATATATATATATATATATATATATATCTAAATTGTACACTTAGTTTAAGTCCCATTTTCAATAAAATACCAGGAGCACCATCTGATTAAGTGACTAGCTGCTCAAACTCATAAAATAGATAAAAGTGGCTGACAGAATCAAACCCAGAACTAAGTAGCCTTTCTCTTCTGCTCTTAACTGCTAAAATGGCTAAGACACTTTGTAGATGTTGATTATTTTTATCCCATTACCTCTCTCATTCTCTTGCTATCCCATGGATAGACAAGCAGCATTCAGCCCAACACATTGTGATCATAATATAACCAGATAACATTGCAGCAATATATTTGTGTAGCAGGAGATGCAGCCTTACACAGTGACTAGGGTCGGGTAAAAGTGAATCTGTCAACCTATGGAGCAATTTAAGTAATCACAAAATAGGAAGGCACTGATGACTTTAGACAAAGTAACAGGTAACTATTTCTGGTTTCCTCCTATCCTCAAAATACAGCATCCACTGTGTATTGCTATTTAAAACATGGCGGGGTACAAAGCTTTCTATAAGGAATGACAAGGGAGGGGTTTAATCCCAAAGGAAAAAATATATTTGTTTTGATTTTTTTTTTTTGCCTGAAAATCAGGCATGTACTTTGATGAATATATATGGAGTGTTCTAGAACTGCAACATATGAAGGCAGATTAAATGTTTAAGTCTGTTAGTTGTGGATGTGCCTTCTAGCTCAGGACTGCTACATTTTAAAGTACTGTATGTCTTATGCATAAATGAGAAATATGCACCAGGATCAGGTTCAATATCAATAAAAGAACAATGTCAACAATGACCACACTTATAAGTCAGTAAGTTAAATACAGCCTCAGTTCTACAGTGTGGGAATGCCCAGATACATATTGTCCTTAAGTGACTTGGTCATCATTTGCTAAAAAACTACTAGAATACCATACCCACACAAGTGGCTGATTAAGTGTACCTTGGTCCATGATTTCTAATTATGGGATCCTCATACACACACTTTTTGGGGGGCCATGTATAAATGATCTTTTAGATTCATCTACCTGATTTAATACCTTCCAAACTGCTGTCATTAAAGAAAATGCCCATCAGTTACAACCACTTAACTATATACATCTCAAATATTCAACTGTGATAAAAGAATGGCAACAATAAAGTATGCCAACTTCCCTTTTACAAACACATACTAGTCCTGCAATGCCATCTCCTTCACAGACAGCCCCCATGCAAAGCATTAGCCCTACTGGTGGCTCTGCACACTGCCGACATCTGATAGTGATGCATGTCAAGTCTGTGTCACACAAACATACAGCAGACCCAAGCATTTTGACTTAATTGACATAAGTGTGCACTAGTCTTGCAAAGAAATACTGTTTAAACTGAGCAAACAACAGGCAAGTTAATTCCATCATCAGAAAGCCCCCATCCCCAGCTAACCATCAGAGCCAGTTTGCTGTATGCACCTCGTGAAAAAGATAAAACCTGTTAACTTCTTAACACAAGAGTCAGGGGCAAAGAAAAAAATAATGAGAATTGCAGACAGATTTTTTTACAGAGTTGTTAGAGGAACAGTTTTTGCATTAGCATGCATTTTCAGAAGAGTATGAAGTCATAAACTCAAATGTTTGTCATTATTTAGTGACTACAATCCTCACTGATTTGCTAGAAACCACAAATTTGATGAGGAACAGACCAAACATATTATGCCAAATCATGGGCTTTCTGTAAAATCAGGCACAATTGAGAGTAATATAATTTCAACTTTGTTTTACATAAATAGTAAAATGAATAAACTGACCAGGTAGCACTCAAAACAGATGTTTAATCAATCCAAAAGAATCAATCACAGTTAAGTGCTTTCATCATAAGACATCATCAGAACTATGAATGAAAAAAAACAAATGAACCAGTTAAAAACAAGTAGGACCCCCCACACACACATACATTTTAACCAATCAACAAGCTAAAAATAAGAACCAGTCCCATAAAGTATTCAAATCATATACCACAATTGTCCAATCAGATTAAGTACCAATCAGAATCTAAAAAACGAGGAACCAGTCCCTACACAGGAAAAAATGGATTGGACAACACATTGACTATTTTCTGAACCAGGAAAGAATGAATAATAAATAAGTAAAAAAACTAAAGTCTAGATTCTCTCAATTTATGTTCACTCATAACTGAGATAGACTCGTTCAATCCTGGATAATTTGTGGCATCCAAATGTAACTGCCAAAGCATTTCCCAATGTAAAAGCTGTTTCTCCAGTCTCTTGAAAATGCTGAAGATTCAGTCTTATCCTGGATGAAAAACTTAAACTTGGGAAAAATGTGTCACTGAGAAGCGTGTCTAGCCAATGCACTCTTGTCATCTTTTTTTTTTTTAAATGCTGTATACATGTTGGGAGATCCTTTTGTTAAAGGCGTTGTTAGATTTATCAATATAAAATGTGGGACATGTGGTGCACCTGGACATGGATACCACCTTATCCATTACAGAGTTGTATCTGCCTTTTAACCATCCACCTAGAAACTTTTCCAAAATTACAGTGTCAGGTTCAGTATCAATAAAAGGACACTGTTGACAATGACCACACTTATAAGTCAGTAAAGAGCCGTTATAAAATCTCTTCTGGGTCTTTCCAAAATGTTTTTAAGATTCGGTTTGTTCTTGAAAGTAAATGTCAGTGAATCCTTAAAAAGGGATTTTAAGCTCTCATTACACTGTAGAATAAACCAATTCTTAGATAAAATATTGCAAATGCAGGTCTATATTAGGAAGTTGAAATTTCAAAAGAGCGAACACTCTTACATCAACTGCAAATAAGTGAAACCACAGAATGTCGAATGGCCAGAACAGCAATTTTTTCCCCAAGGAAAAAAAATTGCTGGGTCATTGTCGGGACTTTGCCATTTCATTCACTGTGGTGCAATCTCGGAATTGGTATAGTTAAGTAGGGCGAGTGTGGGGGCCGAAGACCCCCACTTTATTGTCTGTGGATTTGTTTGGGGTGGGTTTCTTTTTTCTTTTTTTTTTGGAGCAGTGATTTTTTTCCCTGGGAAAAAAAATCACTGTTCTGTGCATTCGACATTGTGTAGTTTCAGTTATTTGATATCAATGTAAGAGCATTTGCTCTTTTGAAGTTTCAAAGTTTTGATATAGACCTGCAAATGCTTGAGGCATTCAAAGAATAATGAAGAAAAGAACAATGTTATTCTTCACAGAAAATAAACAAAAAGAAGTATCAAAAGTAGGGACTTGAACCCAAGATTTCCACGCTGTTGTGTACATTGCTGCAATTAATGCTGATAACCTCTTTAGAAGTGTCACCCTTAAGTAAACCAAGGCTGTTCTTGATAATGGGAGCATATTTCCCATTTCTCTCTTGCAGAAATTATTGGTAAAAAAGATCTACTAAAGGGGTCTATATCAGATGAACGAAAAATCCGTTCATCGAATACGTAATGATCGAAGCTTCACAGACACCAAAAACGGTATTGTGGGATCTCAGTACAGTGAGGATTGGGGTATTTGCCCTTACCTCACTGTAGTGCAATCTTGGAGTTAGAATGTATATTTAGCGGGGGGGTGCAGCCCCCCACAATACTGTTTTCAGTTTCCGTGACGTTTAGATCATTACGTATTTGATGAACGGATTTTTTGTTCATCTGATATAGACCCCTACTAAAGCACAAGGGTACTCTCTCTCAAGAAACATATTCTTGAGGGTATTAAAGTTGTAAACAAAAATGTTGTCATTGGAAGTCAAACTGGATAAATGAATAAAATGACTTTTGACAATGCCCCTTTTCTGATGTAGGGGCTGATTTCTCTGAAAATGCAAAAAGCATTGCAAAATTTTGGTTTTTGGTAAATGGTGGTGACAAAAGTACTATTATACCCTTGGAGACCTCTTCATCCAAATAATGGATGTGTTCTGCAGAAATATGGTGGGTTAATTCCAAGAACAATGAAGATGACTGTAAGTCTGAAAAAAAAACATTCAAATTGTTCTATGCTATCAGACCAAAAAATAAGAATATCATCCAAAAAATGGTAGTAAGCAACACACTGTGAAAAAGAGTCAAGCTTAAAAAAAATTCCCACCATAATTGAGTCCCGGGGGGTCCCTGTATTCAACCACAGTTGCCATAATAGTTCATGATATTCCAATATTCATTGTCCATCCCTGTTCGGTTGTACTTGTTCTAATACCTAAAATAAAAATACACCTTTTTTTACATTCCTTGAAATGCTTGTACAGTGCATTGGTTTCAACACATTTAGAAATGTCATAATAGTGTTCATGGACCCTAGTTTTTAGCTGTTTTTCTGTCTTCCCCACAGTGAACTCCCCCAGGAACTCAATGGACAATTGTTATTAGGTACTGTGATCAAAATGAGGGTGGCTAAATTATGAATGAAACCAGTGAATGAAAGAATTCAAAGTTTTCTGTGAAAAGATTAAGAACTGTATATAATGCATGTATATTTTAAACTGTGATTTTATTATAGTATCATTCAACATAATTAAGTTTATTACATTAGATGTATTACTGTAGGCAGAAAATGATATAAATGAATTAGCCAATGACTGTTTTTAACCATAATAATGGCTGGTATAAATTAAAAGGAAACAAGAATGATTTTATTCTGATGAAGTCTTCTAGTAAGATGAAAGTGCTTAATCTTATTAATAAAATAAAATTGCCTTCTGCTGTGGTTGTTGCCTATGCTTTGTTGAGTGTTTTTTGGATTTTGAGCCATATACCAGAGTTTAGTTTGGTTATTAGTAATTTTACCTTGGTTCCGGCACATACCTTGGTTTTTAGTGACTTAGGTTCATAGGTGCATAGGTTTATACTAGGCTATCTGCCCTAAGGCATTTATAAGCCTAGCCCAAATGTTTGTGGCTTACGCCACCCCTTATATGAAAAAATACTGTGCCCATTAGTTTGTTGTGCCTCTGTCCAGCAGTGACACAGATATGATTCCCGGGGTAAACCTACAATCTCCCATCCACAGGTCTAGATTTCTCTTGAACAGAGTCAGCGAGGTGCTCTGCCTCACATGGACCGGGATTTTATTCCATAGCATAGGGAGTCTCTGAGTGATAAATCTATCCCTCCAGCACATCCTATTTATATCCGTGCTAAGGTTTAAGTCGCTTGCTCTAGTGGTTTTGGTGGATTTGGATTTTGAGGTGGAGCATGTCCATTAATTCCGGGTTGGACATGGCCTTGTATGTCAGGCACATGTCACCTCTGAGCAGATGGTATGCGACTGAATAGAGCTGGAGTTTCTTCAATCTGGCAGCATATGACAGATTTTGGAGTCCCTTTATCCTTTTGGTGAGGAACTTTGGGGTCTCTCCAATTGCTGCAGATGTCGGGTGAGATACATCCCGAATGGGGCATTGTACTCGATCATTGGTCTGATAAGTGAAGAGTACAGGGGAACAATGACCTCACTAGATCTGGATGTGAATCCCTTCATGATCAGGTGGGCAATGTAGAAGGTCTTTCTAACCACTTTAGCAATGTGAGTGTCAAAAAAAGGCCACTGTCAACCTGGGTCCCCAGGTCCCTGATAACCTCTTCTGTGCTTAGTGGATTGCCACCTATATGGTAGCTTGGGGTTACCTTGTTTTTCCCGAAGGGTATGACTATACATTTTTTGGCGTTTAACTTCAGGCCATGGCTCTGGCACCAGCTATCTGTTGAGTCCTTCTGAAGGATATCCGTGTCCGATGCACTTTCCACTATGGCGCCCAGTTTGCAGTAGTCAGCAAACTGTCAGTCCTCCCATGTTGGCCTGTACTTCTGAGAAGTAGATGCCGAACAATAGGGGGCCAAGGACCGAGCCCTGTGGGACACTTGTGACCGGCTTGGAGTCTGACACAGCGCCAGCAACTCTAACCCTGTGGGTTCTGTCCTTAAGCCAGTTTGCAACCCATCTTGTGACATATGGGTTTACATTTAAGCTAGTTTTTCTACAATACCCGAGTGGGGTATTGCTTTGCAAGGTCAAGGTAGGCTGTATGGACTGCCTTTCCCTCATCAATGGCCTTGGTGACTGTTTGAAGAAGTCGACCAAGTTCAAAAGGCATGATCTTCCCTTCACAAAGCCAAACTGGGTCGGCTCCAATGTCTGCAAGTCCCTATATCTTTATTTATGAGCTCCATTATGATCCTCTCCATAGCTTTGCAGACTAGACTTGTTAAGCTTATGGCGGTAATTACCAGGGTCTGTGAGGCGCCACCTTTGTGGAGTGGGACCACAGTTGCCGTACGCCAGTCCTTGGGCACGTATCCTGTGGTAAGGCTGAGATTAAACAGCTGCCTTATGTGCGGGTTTAATTCCTCATTTAGCTCGTGTAGCACACAGCCGGGGACACCATCCGGTCCCATTGATGCTGTGTTTTTAGCTTTAGAGAGAGCAGCTTTCACCTGCGCATTTGAGATGTCCGGGAGGCTACACTCGGCTGGGATAGTTATCTCTCCTTTAGGGGGTTTGCACTGAACCTGTCTGCCAGTATGTTGGCAATGTCTGTGGGTTCAGTGATTTTTTATCATTTTGGACTAATTCTGAGCATATCTGGGAGTTTCCACCCAGGTTCCTAACATAGCTGAAAAAGGCCTTATGATTGTCCTTTGAATCCATGGCAATTTTCTCTCAAAATTGGCCTTAGTTGATTTTATGAGTGCTCGTATTTTTTACTAATAATGATCAGGGGTGACTTCCCTTTTATGGATTTTGTTCTATCATGTAATAGCTTTCTCCTCTTGTTGTAAAGTTTGTTAATGGCTGGGGTCCACCAGACTGGACGTTTGCCCTTTGTGGAAAGAGTCTTGGTTTTATTTGGGATTGCCTGATCCATGCAGTTCTGGAGGTGTTCATAGAAGGCATTTGTAAGGGCTTCCGTAGCTTGGGTTGTGGTTTCCTCTGGCTCAGGGGCCTTGAAGGATACCACACCAGTCTTGAGTAGTGTGAAGTTTGCTTTAGAGAAGTTCTTCACTATGGTCTTTTTTGTTTGGGTGGGGGCGGGATGTGGATTTCCAGTGAGATTAGTTTATGATCAGATCTCACCAATGAGGGATATACCTTCGGTGTGGAGCATTTTGTCCCCATGTTTGTGACAATGAGATCTAGTATATTTTCTCCTCTCATGGGAACAGTGACTAGCTGTTCCATGGCATTTGAATTTATGAACTCCAGGAACCGTTGGGCTAGAAAGTTAGGGCTTGAGTAATGTTCCCAGTCTATATTCGGGTAGTTGAAGTCACCCAATATGATGGTGTTTGGAGATACATTTATACCCTCCAGTGACTTCAGGAAGGCTGTGTGGGGTTCCTGAGTTTGAGAGGGTGGCCTGTAGCATGCTACAATTTGTAGAGCACTTTTTGTCTGGCTTATGGCTTCTAATACTGAAAAATACTCCAGCGCAGATTCTGACAACAAGTGATACTTGGGGGAGTAACCAGGCTCATTAACCTGCTTTCCGAAAAAGAAGAAGAAATGGAGCAGATTTTAAATGATACATAGCAAAACTTTGAGAGGGAAGAACAGTCTATTCCATGTTTCTGGATACTGAACTGAATACATCAGTGGAGGGTTTTCCCAGTCATCAATTTTATTTGTCCAACAGAATGCCTTAATGCAAAGTTCCTACTATGAGAGTAATGGCCTGCATAGTTGGACTTATGGAGAATGACAGCGTCCTAAAGGGATTATATGAACTAACAACTCCTTCCATGACTGCCGGAATATACATTTTATTGAATGGCTTAACAAAATGGACTTTAATATTACCACATATGTTGTTACAAACTGCTTGGACTCTTATCAACATATGATTTTCAAACTTAAAAGAAAAATTACTAAATACAGAACCTTGGTGCTTGAAAACCTGTACTTGAATGAATGTATTAATATAAACTTGGTTCTGAATAGTTTAAGGGTGTGTAAATATCCTAACGGAGTTGAACCTGGAACAGAATTCATAAAGAGTTACTGGAGATATTCAATACTGGTGGGGTTAATATTTTAAAAGCTATACTTAAGAATAATGAGAGACTGTTGTTGTTTAAAAGAGATTTGATAAAAAGCCTGACAAAACTAAAAAACAGAAGGTAGCAAAACTTGAAAGGGATAAAAAGGAATACTCTGAAGGGAGGGCATATCAGCAGCCAAAGTTTTTTTAAGAGTAGAATGTCAGCTGTGGCTGTAAATGATAGAAACAATGCTGCTGAAGTTGGTGACAATGGGAATATATATGACAAAGGTACCCACAATGATGAAAATCATTTTAACTTTCAGGTCCCTTTAGAATTCCATCCCCCTTAAGTAGATCAGATCAAATAAGGAACAGGAACATGGGTGGGTTAATGGAGAGTTATCATTACAGAGGCAACACCAGACAAAGGAGATGGAGGGGTCAAGAAGGAAAGGTGAGGGATTAAATGTTGTTGGTGATGATGCAAATGTTAGCTCTGAACCAGATACTAGAGATGGGGTAATTTGGACCCTTAATAATTTTAATATTTACAACTACAGCAGTTTGGAGTTAACCTCTGTTCATTTTCCCTGTTTTCTAAGGGATTCACCTTTGTTCTCACATGCAAAACAGAGGTTAGTGAGGTTTTGATTTATTCGAGATTATTTTTATGGAAAATTAGTTTTTCTGTTATGTTTGGGAATCAAGGGAGAGGTGAACTCACTTCCTTCAGGAAAGAAGAGTATGTTCAGTGCTCCACTACATCCATGCTAGTCCAATTTTGAGACTTTAGCTGAGCATGACAATAGGACATATTTAAGCAAAAATAAAAGATCTATACCCATCCTCGTGCATGATGAGAGATTAGTTTTGAAAGAATTGAGCTATAACAAAGAAGTGAGAATCATGAAGCCTGACAAAGAGGGAGGGATGGTTATAATGGATTCCTGGATTTATTCAGGCAAAATGCTAGATTTACTTAACAGCAATTCCAGTTACATTCAGGTATCCAAAAATGTGATCAATATGGCCCAGAGGAAGATTGACTTAGTTCTGGAAGACAATTTTTTACAGCAGGTTATTGATAAAAACTTGTATGATTTTTTTATATAATCTAAGGCCATTTATACCATCAATATGTGGGATACCTAAGGTTCATAAGTATTCCAGTGACCCACCCCTCAGGCCCATAGTTACAGCTTCAGACTCAAAAACATACCCCTTGGCAGTGTATGTAGATAAAAAGCTGAAATTTATCTTTGAATAGTCCTCTTTTATTAAATTATTGGGATTTCGTAGCCAAAATCAGTGAAAGCTACTACCGTCTTGATGTTAGTTATGATTGACATTCAAGATTTATTTTCTGTTATTCCTCACTCAGTTGGACTAAAATGAGTTTCAGAGGTGATTATAGGGTTGGGAGGGTGGCCAAGTGGTTAAGGTGTTTGCCTTGCAAACACAAGGTATAGTACTAACCTATGAACCTATATCTGCCAACACACAGCTACAGTTTGTGATGGAAATGTTACAGCTGGTGTTAGTTAACAACTATGTATACTAAGAAGGGGAGCACTATAAGCAAATTAGTGGCTTTGCCATGGGAGCAGCGTATGATCCCCTTTTTGCAAATTTGATGTAACTGAATTGGAAGCAGAACTATGTGTTCAACTCAATGTACTATCCCAAGATGTCACTATGTTTCTGTTTCATGTTTTTATCATTTGTAAAGACACCTGGGATGAGTTAGATGAATTAATTAATTACATAAACCAAACAACTGCGTTTTAGAAATTTACTCACATGTGGGTGTGAAAATAGGTGAAATCTGCCATCCTTGCCAGATAGAATTTTGTAGATAATTCTGTCATTTGTAAATATTAATATAAGCCACAGACTTGTTCCCTTAAATGGAAGAAAATGGTGTTAAATGTGGAACTGCAAAAATGTAACAACAATGCACTCTGCTGTAGGAAAACTGATAAGTCAAGCATTGTGCAATTGTTTGATCCCAAAACCCGGACCCAAGATGTCTGGATGAAGGAATTCTTGCTTTTGTTTTGAGACTAGAATTAATTGCTAGAATTTTCATGTATAATGTCTTTTATTGCTGTAGCTTCCTGACCAGGTGCAAGATCAAAAGGGCTGTTACACTCTGAGCTTCTGTTAGCCTGAGAAACTGAAGATAATGATGTAATCTGAAATGAGTCAGTGGTTCTGTGTTATCAGTTTAAGGACAGAGAGACTCAGAGCCTTTTGCATTTGTCTTGAGAACATCTAACATCACCAGCACCCTGCCTATGCTCTATATGTAAGTTTGTTTTAGAACTGTGTTTTCTCTTAGATATAGATAGGAAATAGGAAGATTAGATTAGTTTTTTCTGTATTAATGCCATACCATTTCTACTGTATTATTTTAAGCATGTCCCTGTGATCTCTGAACTCTTGACTAGCACTGTGTAGTAAGAAGTATTGTCTTGTGTTTTTATTATTTATTATTAAATATTTTTAAATCAACTTAATGTAAGCTCTAGAGTACCTTGTATGTGTGTATATATATATATATATATATATATATATATATATATATATATATAGCAATACTCTACAAAGCCACTCCAAATAAGCCTTGACTGTTAAGTTACACTTACCATTTGGATAATAATATTGCACAGTAGAATTGGACACCCTCTGATAAGGGCCTTTTTAGTAGTTGATAAGTATTAGTGGATGATGGCAGTGCTTTCTACCTTATAGTCTGGGAAGAAAGGGGACACAGCTGGAGAATCTGTGCCAGCCTTCCCCTGGAATGTCTGTGTCGTTGTATATAACACTTATCTCAAAGTGTGTGTGTGTCAGCTACCTGGGCAGGGACACAAAGCACTGGTTGGACAGAGAGGGTTCTGGAGGTTTTAGCTTACCCACTAGGCTGAGATCTGGACCCTATAGCTGTGCCAGTGGGGAGTCTTATTGGGGATCTGGAGAAATGGGAGAAACCAGCCCCCAGTCTGACTGTGATCTCTGTGTGCTCTTAAGAGACATTGTACTTTACTGTGTTGCTGGGCCAGTGCATGGGCATCACAGTGGGGACAGAGGAAGTTAATTACTTGGATGTAAAATTAGAAAAGATCTGGTTAACAAGAGATTTAAATTAAGAATCTTTAGGAAGAGTAACTTTATGAACTCTTACCTACACTATACCTGCAATCACCCCTTCCATCAAAAGAGAAGTATAATCAAAGGGCAAATGGTTCACATTGTCCATGTATATATATATATATAGAGAGAGAGAGAGAGAGAGAGGGAGAGAGACAAGGCCTAGAACAGGAACTTATTTACATCTCGCATCTGTTCATTGAACAGGCCTATCCAACCTTTGGTTAACAACATAGGGTAAGAAATCCTAAAAGAGTGGGGTACGAGGTATGTCCCCCTACTACATCCCACTGATAGGTTAGAGGAGAGGATGCCTGAGGGTATAACAGTCAAGTAACACAGGACCAACAAGCATCTAATGATGGGACCCATACAGATATGAAATTGGATGAGAACTATACTATGTCCTTAATATTGAAGCATGGATAAGACACAAAGGAAATACAAAAAAAAAACTGTACAGAAATATTGGGATATTTTTTTCTAAAATGCCCAGTAGACTTGATTTTTTCCCAAAACCACACCCTATATGGGTAAAGAAGAGGGCAAAACTTTAAAAAGCTATTTGAAGGGGGTTGTAAAAAACTGAGTGATGAAAACCTGCATAAGAAAGTGGGGATCTATATGTGAGGGATGCGTAATAGATGTAAGCACATAGCCCATAGACAAGAACTTAATTTAATCATGATACAGAACCCGATTACAGCTAAAAATGATTTTATTTGTACTTCTAGACAGGTGGTTTATTTAGCTTTTTACAAAGTTTGTTCTGCCTACTATGTGGGAAAGACAGAAAGACAGCTAAAAACTATGTTTTTTTTTTTTTTATTTTGGGTGTTAGAGCAAGTAGAACTGAACCCCAGAGGTGGACAATGGAAAACCCTATTGAAATGACATGGCCTATTATGACAACTGCGGTCGAAAGCAGGGACCCCCCTCAGGACTTAATGGACAACTGTCATTAGGTCCTGTGTTAAAATGAGGGTGGCTACATTATGAATGGAATAAGTGAATGCAAGAAATCAAAGTTTTCTGTAAAAAGATTAAGAATTGTATATAATTCATGTATATTTTAAACTGTGATTTTATTATGGTATCATTCAGCATAATTAAGTTTATTACATTAGATGTATTACACTAGGCAGGAAATTATGTAAATGAATTAACCAATGACTGTTTTTAATCATGACAATGGCTGGTATAAATTAAAAAGAAAAAAATGCTTTTATTCTGATGAAGTCTTCTAGTAAGACAAAAGCACTAAATCTTATTAATACAATTATAAAATAAAGTCTTCTGCTGTGATTGTTGCCTGTGTTTTGTGGAGTGGTTTTGGATTTTGAACCAAACACCAGGATTTACCATGGGATGTAGAGGTATACTAATCATGTTATATGTAGAGGTATACTTATCATATTATATGTAAAGGTATACTAATCATATTATATGTATACAAAATGTAATAATTTTCTGGGATCACTTAAAGGCACTCGAGTCCCAAGCTTCAGCTGGCAATAGCTCAGGTAGATGTAAAAGATCCCACGGCACCTATCAAAGATAGGGTGAAGTTCCTCAATGCCCTAACCAGATTTCCCAAGTAGTATGAATACCACCTCAGTTCTCTCCTGAAAAGAGGTTAGTAGACTAGTGGGACTAACCCAGTCAACAAGGACAGATAAATTAAAAAAATGCAAGTACAGACAAAAAGCACTGAATATTAAGAGGCATATATGGATAAAATGAGCATGTGAATTTTGCAGAGAAAGAACTTCAGAATGGATATTCAGTACCAGGGTAAAGGAAAGGGGTAGTAATAATACAAACTGTGTGAGGAGCTCTAATATTGATTGAAAATGAATGAAATACAATAATGATTTGTGGTACTAAGGATTTAGCAGCAGAGAAGCAGAATTACTCTGCCATGTATTTGTATGCCAAAAACTACTGTTATGGAGTTTAAGAAAATTTTGAGAATAATTATATTTCACAAGGAGCCTGGTTACTTAATTGAAATCATCCAGTAACTATGTCAGATCATGTACTAATACAAACTAAGAGAAATATGCAGGTCAGTGAAGTAAAATGAGATACTGATGCTTTCCTACTCATTTATCATAAAACTGACACCTTTAAAGAATGGGTGGTGTAAATGATTTGAGAGTTATAAGACAGGATAGAAACTTCTTCAATAGGGACAGCTAGGGAGTAGGATAAAATGAAAAGAGGGATTAAAAATATGGTAGAAACAATATATATATAATATTGAAAAGGTGGCAACCCTACCAATGGTCAGAGCAGTCGCTCAATAACTGCCCATTTGCGGTCCAAGTCGTCCTTGTCTGGATGGCCCAAAGATGAATGGGTATTACCCGCATCTACCTACCATGTCATGAAAGATAAGTATTTGCATGTACCTATGTGCGTGAAGTACAGCATGTGGAAGATCAAATATGCTAGGGTTGTCCTCACAACCATATTGGTACCAGAGATATGTAGAGTATGCAATGTGTTCTATTGTCTGTGCCATGGGCCATCAACCAGAGAAGGGATGGATAGCGTGTGTGGAATATGGATGGTGTGTGTGGAATATAATTCACCAAGGGGAGACTGGGTCGGATGTACAATAGGTGAACTGGAGGTGTACGAGGGAGCAGTGGGTGAATCAGAAAGGAAACCAAAGAACATACATTCACATCCGCAATACACCCTGAAAGGCCATACTGTAGAAAACAATCCCACAAACATATGAACATTAAAATGTGCGATACACATGTACAGAAATGTTACCGGCTCACACCCACATAATGGTCTGGCCTGAACTGAGCCATCCAACCCCAACACACCTGGATGCATAATTGAATACCCATCATCCCCTTCACAGCACAACCCCCTCTTGCTGAACATCCACCAAAACCACCCATACTCAGGCTGCTGGCTTGTTGCAGCCATATCTGCACATAGTGCCCCCTACCCATATCTAGTAGGCAGTCTCATCCTAGGCAGTCTCAGGCTTGCAAACTACATATCCCTTGCATGTATAACCCTCCCTCATTTTTGTAAAGCCAAAAGAATTGGAGTCATTGGTGTCCACAATTTTTGGCCATCCCTCATGGGATGTGTCTGTTTTAAAGATTAGACTTGGTGGCATGACACAATGTCCAACCCCGTAGACAACCGGACACAAGTTGCATTAGCAGTAGTTGTCCACAAACCTGCTCAGTCTCCAGCCGGTCCTGTAGAACCTACGACCCGAGATTAAACACCTGACTGTGATGCACATCTCCCCATGTGCATTATCGGGAATATATACCTTTCACATGTTCCCTAGAAGCTTCCCCATAGCCATCTTCCAAATAGTACATGTCCACAAATTGTATACCCCATCCAGGTTCCTCGTCATAATGATGCACACAACCCCTGTATACAAATGGTACAGGTACCTCCCGTATGCGGTTGTTCATATACATGGCCATGTATAACTCGAGATATGTAGTCATATATCTATTAATGTACATACTTATATTAGCATAGCTACACATCACACATAGATGCATATAAGTAGTTGTCAAGTATGTGTCCATTTAATAAATATGTTTACTTGCAAATGTATACATATGCCTCTCAGAAACATATGAATAGCAACATGTACTATACATATGTATACCATCCGACTGTCACATTTGTTGCCAGTACTGTGGAATGGCTGTAGTAAAACCATATATCCTAATTACCATCCATATAGAATGTATCATGGATGGTTTAGTGGTAAAACCAGTGACTATGGTGTTCCTGTTCCCGGGTCCAAGCCATGCAAGGGCTAATTTTATATGATGGCCACAATAATGGCAGTCGGATATAGGGTGATTAAGGCGCTTTAAAGCAGATGTAAGCGGGTATGCGCGATGGTAAGTGGCGGTCATTCAACAGTATGAGAACTGTAAATAAGCATGTAGGTGTATATGCATGTGTATGTACAGACAGATATATATATATATATATATATATATATATATATATATATATATATATATATCCATGAAGAATGAACATGGTCACAATAAAGCAGTCATAATGAATGTGAAGGGAAAAAGCAGAGGAACCCCATAATATTTAGTGCTGTCATATCAAGCTGCCCAGAGGTGAACAAACCTCCTGCATCTCCAACCACAGGTAGGATGCTAACAGTGGAACTAACTATGTCCATGTACTAAGTCTGACTTTCAAACAGGTACAGGGCAGTCCCAGTCACCAGTCAGACGAGCCGAAAACCGGAAGACTAATTGAACACCCTGACCATTATATGAACATATGTCCCAGGACTATAAGCTTGGGATGTCTGAATACTTGGAGTGAGCCAACATATGGGAAATGTCTAGAGCAGTAGGGAGTGGCGCATGTGTAGTGGTGTGCTTTATTTCCGACCAGAAAATGGATGACTGCCATTTAGTGATGTTGTGCTGTGCTTGTTCTGGTAACTACGAACCATGGGTATACATGCAAATGAAGCAGCATGGCAATAGTGTAGTGTAGACATTTGAGCATCCACCTATCGAGCAGACGTTGCCGATTCGACTGCAGCATACATCAATTATGATGCCTAATCCGTATACGAGCATATCTTGCTAATTTTATGCTGTATAATGATATAATACCATTAAAATGTGAACTGGGGTGACATATCACAGTAAGAATGCAGAAGGTGTTTGCATGACATGAAATGGCGGTTAAATGGAAAACCACAGATGAAAAGTGTTGTACTCACCTTTTGTCCAACAGCCCTTTTTCTGCCCAGTAACACAATAAACCGCGTCGGCTAGGGCCAACGCCAGGACCCTATACATCACAATCAATGTGATTTACCATTAAGCTACGGCAGTTATACCTAACTCTGATGTTATCACAAACATAGCAGACAGCACAGTCATTCAACAGTATGATCAAAGTAATTAAATCATATAGATGTATATGCATGCGTACATACACACACACACACACACACACACACACACACACACACACACATATATATATATATATATATATATATATATATATATATATCTACAGAACGAACATGGGCACAAGAAAGCATTCATAACGAATGTGAAGGAAAACAGCAGCGGAACACCCATATTATCTAGTGCTGACATATCAAGCTGGCCAGAGGTGGGCTAAATCCCTGCATCTCTAACCACAGGTAGGATGCTAACAGTGGGAGTAACCTTGTCCACGTGCTAAATCTGACTTTCAAACGGGTACAGGGCAGTCCTGGTCCCCAGTTGGACAAGCCTAAACCTGGATGACCATATGAACACCCTGACAGTCATACAAACGTATGTGCCAGGACTATAGGCTTGGGAGGTCTAAATATACTTTGAGTGAGTCAACATGCGGCACGGGTCCAGAGCAGTAGGGAATGGCACATGTTTAGTAGTGTGGTTTTCCCAACAGGAGAATGGATGTCTGCTGTGTTAGTGAAGTGGTGATGCATGTGTTTGGGTAACTGTGAACAATGGGTATACATATAAATGAAGCAGAACACCAATAGTGTAGTGGTTAGAGCATCCATCCGCCTAATGAACAGGCATTCACGGTTCAAGTTCGACTATAGCACATATCATTTTCCTTGTGGAATGAATGTTGTTCTGCTGTAAAACCAACATTATAACATGTAAAAGTAAACGTGAGTATCGTACGGGACTATTAACCAGATCCCTTCAATCAAAGTGGTACTGTCATAATGAATAAGGTACAAGTAAGCATAAATAAACGGCAGTAAACATATGTAACACACAGTAAGCATATGCGAGTGCACTTGGAAATGTATATACGTATGTACAGGTGTAATTTATATGTATATATATATATATATATATATATATATATATATATATATATATATAGATAGATAGATATATAGATATATATATATATATATATATATATATATTATACACACACACACACACACACACACACACACACACACATATATATATATATATATATATATATATATTTACGAAGAATGAACGTCGTAACAATAAAGCATAGACAAGGGATGGGAAGGGAATCAACAGCAACTGTGGTATTATATAGTGCTGTCAGCGTATGTCATAAAAAGCTGCCCAGGCGTGAGCAGAGCACTGCTACTCACACTACAGGCAGGATTTTACCAGTGGGAGTAACATCGTTGAATTGCTAAGTCTAGTTTACACACAGACAGAGAGTAGTCCCTGCTGGGACTACCAAAAATTGTAAAGCGCAAAAGGCCATACTCTATAACCCTAGCAAGGGCAGGTACGTTCAAAGATTAAATGACGGGAGAGCCTGTGAATACACGAGGTGGGACAACGTATGTGTAGGGCCCCTAACGCTTTGGAGAGGGCAATGTTTGGAGGTGTGTCATAGCTGCAATAACAAGTGGATAATGGAAGTTACGCATATAAGCTGAACACAGGTGGGGTGGAGAAACTATGGGTATGAAATTATGGATCCAGGCGTGCCAGGGTTGGATGGCCCGGTTTTAACTGGACCGCCCCATGGAGGTCAGCAAGTTCGTAACAGGTATATATGCATGCACAGATGCAGACAACAATATGTAGAAGTACATTCTTTGTAACACATGCATTCCATTTGTAGATATAAATAATAGGAATGTCCACATACAAACATCGACAGTAGATGGAATAATAGGCTGTGTAGAAGAGGGATGGGACAAAACTGCTAGAACGCAGAGGCATGTACAGTGTCCAAAGTACAAAGTGCTGTGCTGACGATAATCAAATGTGAGGGCTTCCCCACACATGGAATCCTTCCTGTGATCTGCCTGGTATGGCAACGCCAAGTACTTAACTGGTCTAATTGTAAAAGAAATATGCTGAACACATACATAACTAGGCTCCCATGTGTAACTTGTGAGATACCGCATTGTCATACATATTAACGAATTGTAGTGTCATGTTAACGGGAGTAAGGATGTAATAAAGTATGGAGTCTAATCTTGCCATAAACACATGCGCGTTCCATGTGGGGCAACCCAATAATTGCAAATAGTATTCTTTGGTTGCTCACGGCACCAATGTTTGCGGACTAAACATATGGGAGGTCTGAGGATACGTGGAGTGAGTAAACCGATGGGACGGCTCTATAGGAGTAGGGTGTGGCCAGTGTGTAGTGGTGTTGATGTCGATACACCGCGAATCCGACAAGAGAATGGATGACAGCAGTGTTAGAGAGGCATTGGGCTGTGTTTCGGCGACCAGGAGCCATGGGTATATGGGTATATATGCATATGGAGCTGCACAGCAATAGTGCAATCGTTAGAGCAACCTCCTAATGAACAGACATTCTCACACTGTATCACATTCCAATTACCATCGGTAATCCGTACATGAACATATTGCGACATCTGTCTGCTGTATAACATGCTAAATACCAATTACAAGATGACTGGAGTGAAGTGCCAGTGTCATAATAAATAAGGCATTACTATGCAGGTGAAGCATATATAAACACCATTACACATGTGTAAGTGCGTCTGCATGAGGTATGTATTGGTTTACAGACACACACACACACACACACACACACACACACATATATATATATATATATATATATATATATATATATATATATATATATATATATATATATATATATATATATATATATATATATATATATATATATATATATATATATATATATATATATATATATATATATATATATATATATATATATATATATATATATATATATATAGATATATAGATATATAGAGATATATAGATATAGATATATAGATATATATATTTATATAAACACACACATATATGTACATATATACATACATAAATACATATCTATATCTATATATGTGTGTGTGTGTGTGTGTGTGTGTGTGTGTGTGTGTGTGCGTGTGTGTGTGTGTGTGTGTGTGTGTGTGTGTGTGTGTGTGTGTGTGTGTGTGTGTGTGTGTGTGTGTGTGTGTGTGTGTGTGTGTGTGTGTGTGTGTGTGTGTGCGCAGATATACAGAGATATACAGCTATGATAGGAAAGAGCACACAGGAATGACATATGTTCACAGGCTATACCAGTGGAAGTGAGGAGCCCAGGCAAGAAACGTGACACACGCAGCATGCCCTTCCACCCCCACAGCCAGACACAGGAAATATACACGCAATCAATGTAAAGTGTCCACTGCTCCCCAGACCACAGGCAGGATACAACCGGGGGGGTACACAGTGCACCCGTGGATTCTAATCATGGAACACACCCCCAAAATTGGCCAAACCATACTAATGTGATAGATCGTCCATTTTGTCCGCGGTGTATACAGACTCGGAATACAGGGGTGGGTAACCCTGATGACCCATGGGCCGAGACAATTTTATGAAATGGGTCCCATGAAGTGGAGAGTGGGCAGCGTGTAGTGGTATATCCAGAACCGACCAGGTCCCAGAGTAAGGATGGGTGCTGTCAAGGAGGCGGGGGTGGGGGAACTATGGGTAGCTACTTATGGTTCTAGGTGTGCAAGTGTTGGCTGATGTTGGCCAATATGGACAGCCCTAGGGATGCAAACGAATGTGTTCATTGGGCAGAGGCGTCGCCCAATGAGCAGCCACACCCACTGCGAGACCCACTAAAGCAAAGTGTAATCTATATGGCAAGGAATGGAATAACCAGATATAGACGTATATATGTAGAGTTATGTGTGTGTATATCTACCCATAGCGAGATAGAGATATGCCTCTCCCTCACCATAGTACGAATGCATACATACAGAGAAAGAATACAGATACATACCCACATATGAATATATACATATGCAGACAACCATAGACCCATATATCGTTAGATTATATATATATATATATATATATATATATATATATATATATATATATATATATATATATATACACACATATATAGACAGCAAGATATAAATATACATGTATGCATACATATTCAGATATATCTGTATATATTAATGTAAATATATATTTATATATATATATATATATATATATATATATATATATATATATATATATATATATTACAGTAAATATACACGTGTATATGGCTAGGATATGATATAGCAGTTATGAGTAACATATGTTCACAGGCCGGGCATATGTGGTGGGAGGTCCAATAAACAAACGTGTAACACATAGCATCACACCCCCCCCCAGCTAGGCCGGTGAGACATACAGACACACAATAACGGTAAACACACCACTGCTTCCCAGACCACCGGCAGGATACTACCAGTGGGAGAGATCTGCAAGGTCTACACTTGAAAGATATATATCGATGTCCCTTGTGGGACACCAAAAATTAATGATTGGAGCCAGTCCCGGTAATGATTTCTCCAACCAGGCTGTAGATGTACATGGACCAGTAGGTTGTGCAAGCCTGATAACACATGGGTTGACACAACATACGACATGTGTCCCGACATGGGATAGTGGGCAGTGTGTAGTGGTGTGTTTATACCCCACCTGTGCCCACAGTAAGGATGAGTGCTGTAGAGGAGTGGCAGGTAGGGGAACTATGGGTATGCGATTATGGGCCTAGGCATGCAGGTGTTGGCTGGCAGAGCCATATTAGGACCGCCCTATGGATGTAAGTAATATTCCGATGTGGGCATAGCAGACGCCCATACCTCCCAACCCCTAAGAGCACATCCACTGGATAGTCCGTAAACCATTGGGGGAACACATAGGGACCATACCATTGAACTGTCCCCAATTACCAGGGACGTCCCTGATTACGACTCAGAATTTAACTCTGTCCCACCTAAACCCTCCTAGAACTACTGACATTAGGAGGAAAGGTGGTGAAATACACATAATGAATAACGATAACATTTAATAGTTATAAACAACATGTACCTCAGACAATGTGTATGAATACATATGCTCTGGGTCTGTCAATGTGTCAGATTAATAGCACCATATTTCTAAATGTGTCCCTGATGTTATGCAGTGTCCCTGATTCAGTGTTATGTAAGCTTTTTGGACGACATATTTATTCTGTGGACATGAACCATAGAAGAATTAAATTTATTTTTTGAGTATTTGAATTCTTCCAGTGAGTACCTGAAATTTACATACAATTTTGATATGAAAAACATTTTGTATCTGGATATACACAGATCCATAGAAAATGGTCGATTTAAGTCCAAAATATTTACGAAGGACACTTTTAGTAATTCTTACTTAGAATATACTACTTGCCACCCATACAGTCAAAAACATAGTATAATAAAGGGTCAGTGCATTAGAGCAGCGAGAATGACCTCAGAATATGAGGACACGATAGAGGAGCTTGACAAGATAGACAACATGTTCAAGGAAAGGGCATATCCCTTGGAACTGATAGATGACATTAAAAAATATGTTAAAAGGGAATGGGGCAAAAAATATAAACCCTTATTAGGTACTGGACTTACTAGAATTTCTGATAATAGTAATGACATAGACTGCAATGGTGAGGTTAAGTAAGAGTAAATTTCAGAGAGCGTGTATATTCCAATATGGTCCTTATGTTAAAGAAATACAAAAAGTAGTAGAAGAGAATTGGAACATTATGAAATCTGAAGACACTGTATATAAAATTGTAGGAGAACAACTGTTGTTTGACAATAAAACTGGACAGAACCTGAAGAGTAAATTTGAAAGCAAACCCACCATTGGTAAAGGTAAAGGAAAGGAAGGGGGCACCCGGAAATGTGGACAGTGCAATCAGTGTAGTGCGATTATGGAAGACACATCTCTCATACTGGAAGATGTAAATAAAACAGAGGTCAGATTTAGGAATGGCAATTACCATACCCAACATGTCATATGTTTAGCTAAATGCACAAAATGCCCTTGTTATTATGTGGGCAAGACCGACAGGTGCTTAAGAAACAGAATTTATGATCATTGTAATCCATTAGGGAGAAAGCAATGAAAAATGTATTGCATAGGCATCTTGTCAAGAGAGCAAGTTGTGACACTTTTAAATTTGCAATATTAGAGCATATAGTGGTCAATCCCAGGGGGGGGCAATATTTGTAAGAGACTAGGGGAAAGAGAAACCAGGCGGCAGATATTGTTAAATGCATCTGTGCACCCAGGTTTAAATGATAGTATATCCATCAAGCCTGTATTTGAAAGAAAGAATTAAAAAGTATATAATACAAAGGAGAGAGCATATTGAATGGTGACTGTATTGTATTTGAAATTTTTCATAGTAACACATGACAGTGTTCATAAACAATTATTTTAAACTATGACAAGTCGTATAAATCATTTTTAAACTATTTTTAAATTATTTTTATATTATATGATGTACAATATGATTTTTAAACATTATTAGTGATATAATGAAGCATTGAATATGTAGTATTAGGAGTGATTGTATTTAAGCACTGAGCACTTTAAATGTTTAATTGATGGAGTTAGCAGTTGGTATGATTGGTTAGTAGTATATATAAAACCCAGCATGAAATTAATGTATGTGTTCTGATGAAGTCTACTTGAAGTAGATGAAAGCACTTAACAAGGTTTTAAGGGGTTCGTTTTGTTAAATAAAGAAGTGTTTTATAAGGAACTTTGGCAAATTCTGTGAGTCCAAACACTCAGCACAGCGAACAGAGTCTTGGTTCATTCATTTATTCATTGTGTTGACTTTTGCTGACAGAAGTTGCATTTACTGGTTGGTGTGGGTGAACAGATTCACTCGACAAGTTGCCATTCATATTCTCTCCAGGGAGGAGAGAGATGAAATACAAAAAATGCAGTCGGAGATGGCGATAATTAAGGGAGAGATCACTAGGCTTATAGAATTGATAAGCCAGCCTGCAGGAACTAACGAGGACACGAGTATGGTGACGTCATCGTGTATGCTCACTGGAAGCAAGTCTTTGAACCAGATACCTAACGGTCAAGGGAATGGTGGCGTACATGATATCAGAGAGTCTTATGGATCCTCTGTAATTGAAAATGCCAAGTCAGGAACAGTAGGAGATGGTTTGAGAGTGCAGAACAGCGGATCAGAGGTCGATTTTAATATATCTGGAGCAAGACCTAAGCATGTCGTTCCAAAAAGAACATATGCAATGGTGGGACATTCCCTACCAACAGGTACTGTTAAATCACCTATTGACAAATGCAATAACGGTAAAGAGATTCGGTATGAGCTGGACAATTTTTTTAATTGTAATTTTGATTTCGGCAGTAATGACCACAGTAGAATGAGTAATAACAATGAAGATTTAAATAATGTTAATGACAAGACGTTAAAAGATTACATATACAAGTTTGGTAAGAAGCTGGGGATTGTGAAAAGTATTCAACTTGACAATACGTATTAGAAGAGATGTTTGGATTTGAAAATAGTACCGATGGGCTTAAGAATTTGTAAACAGCCCATGGGACTGGAAATGAATGAAACAAATATATTAGAATGTATGAATATGTTTAATAACTTTGGTTTCAGCTTTATGAAATTTATTATCAGTTGTAATGATAAAAAATTATGTACACTTATGACTGAAATTGAGCAATTGAATGAAATCATCACGAATGATTTGCTATATAATGAACGTGAATGTCTTTACAATACACAATTCATTTGGGTAGAAAAAAATAATGCAAAACAGTCTGACAGAAAATGTAGAAAAATAAAAAGGGATTTTGAACAGTATGAAAAAAACAGGCTTATAGATGGGTGAATAGTAATAAGACTGGTGACCAGAATATTGATGGCAATAAAACAGATGGGGGTAAGGAAGAGAATTATGACAATAGGGGGAAAACTGGATAGAAAAACTACAATAGGATTTTTTTAGGGAAAATCGAAGGATGGCAAGGAAGGGAGAATCAGGGACCCAGGACCTTCAGAAATTGGAGAAATTCCACCGGTCAGGAGAACTGGCAAAACAAGGGCAGGAAGAACTGGATAAGAAGGTGACTATAATCAAGCACAATGATGTACATTACAGTTTAGGGGATTTCAGCATATTTAATTACACACAGTTAGAATTGGAAAGGGAACATTTTGTATTGTTTTCTAAAGGAATGAAGTATGTTCCTAATACTAATTTTAATACAAATGATTATATAGTAGAATTTAAGAAGTATATGCGGAAACTGAATTTAGCCATCATCTTTTGTGATAAAAAGGATGTAATAAATGAGAAACCTTTAAAAAAAGAGGTACCTACTCCCCCTATGAACACTATTCTGGCAACCTTTGAAAAAGTTGTAACGGATGAGATATATGAATTTGGTAATAAGTGCAAAAATAAAAAGAGGAGTTACAATTTGAATAAAAGTGAATTTCAAGTTTTAAAAGAAATTCAAGGGAAAAATGAAATCTGTGTTATGAAACCAGATAAAAGTAGAGGGGTTGTGCTATATGATATGTTTGAGTATGTAAAATAAAATAAATACTATATTACTTAATTCAGGGAATTATGACGTGTCATCATTAAATGAAGTTAATATTGGGCACCATATGATAGATTTATTTTTGGAAGAATTTTTATTGGACGAAAGGATAGACACGGATATGTACAACTTTTTAAAAGTGAAACATCCTATTTTAGGAACGATAGTGGGAATCCGCAAAGTACATAAAGATATTATGGATCCCCCTTTTCATCCTATAATATCAGGGAACAAATCTAAATCTTTTCCCTTTGGCACAGTTATAGACACTTGACAAAATCCTATATATAAAAAAGTACCACACATTGTTATTGATTCTTCGGAATTTTTGGGTAGACTTACCACTGATTTGTGTAAAAAGGAAAAATATTTGTTACGATAGATGTGGCAGATTTATTTTCTTGCATTCCTAAAGAAGAAGGAATGAGATGGTTTGCCAGTAGAATTACAAAATATGCTGGTTTACCATGGGAGACTGTATTGTTACCACTGGAATTCATGGACATAGTATTAAAATACAATCACATTTTCTTTGAAGGAGAATACTACAGACAGAGTAAAGGAGTGGCAATGGGGGTGGCTTGCACTCCCATTTTTGCCAATCTAGTTCTTCTTGACTGGGAAACTGAATATATATTTGATAGTAAATGGTACAAATTTATAAAGTGTTATGTAAGGTTTTTGGACAACATATTTATTCTGTGGACTGGAACCATAGAAGAATTAAATTTATTTTTTGAGTATTTGAATTCTTCCAGTGAGTACCTGAAATTTACATACAATTTTGATATGAAAAACATTTCGTATCTGGATATACACATATCCATAGAAAATGGTCGATATAAGTCCAAAATATTTAGGAAGGACACTTTTAGTAATTCTTACTTAGAATATTCTACTTGCCATCCATACAGTCAAAAATGTAGTATAATAAAGGGTCAGTGTATTAGAGCAGCAAGAATGACCTCAGAATATGAGGACACGATAGAGGAGCTTGACAAGATAGACAACATGTTCAGGGAAAGGGCATATCCCTTGGAACTGATAGATGACATTAAAAAATATGTTAAAAGGGAATGGGGCAAAAAATATAAACCCTTATTAGGTACTGGGCTTACTAGAATTTCTGATAATAGTAATGACATAGACTGCAATGGTGAGGTTAAGAGTAAATTTCAGAGAGCGTGTATATTCCAATATGGTCCTTATGTTAAAGAAATACAAAAACTAGTAGAAGGGAATTGGAACATTATGAAATCTGAAGACACTGTATATAAAATTGTAGGAGAACATCCGTTGTTTGACAATAAAACTGGACCGAACCTGAAGAGTAAATTTGAAAGCAAACCCACCATTGGTAAAGGTAAAGGAAAGGAAGGGGGCACCCGGAAATGTGGACAGTGCAATCAGTGTAGTGCGGTTATGGAAGACACATCTCTCATACTGGAAGATATAAATAAAACAGAGGTCAGATTTAGGAATGGCAATTGTCGTACCCAACATGTCATATATTTAGCTAAGTGCACAAAATGCCCTTGTTATTATGTGGGCAAGACTGACAGGTGCTTAAGAAACAGAATTTATGATCATTGTTAATCCATTAGGAAGAAAGCAATGAAAAATGCATTGCATAGGCATCTTGTCAAGAGCACAAGTTGTGACACTTTTAAATTTGCAATATTAGAGCATATAGTGGTCAGTCCGAGGGGGGGGGGGGGCAATATTTCTAAGAGACTAGGGGAAAGAGAAACCAGGTGGCAGATATTGTTAAATGTATCTGTGCACCCAGGTTTAAATGATAGTATATCCATCAAGCCTGTATTTGAAAGCAAGAATTAAAAAGTATATAATACAAAGGAGAGAGCATATTGAATGGTGACTGTATTGTATTTGAAATTTTTCATAGTAACACATGACAGTGTTCATAAACAATTATTTTAAACTATGACAATTCATATAAATCATTTTTAAACTATTTTTAAATTATTTTTATATTATATGATGTACAATATGATTTTTAAACATTATTACTGATATAATGAAGCATTGAATATGTAGTATTAGGAGTGATTGTATTTAAGCACTGAGCACTTTAAATGTTTAATTGATGGAGTTAGCAGTTGGTATGATTGGTTAGTAGTATAATAAAACCCAGCATGAAATTAATGTATGTGCTCTGATAAAGTCTACTTGAAGTAGATGAAAGCACTTAACAAGGTTTTAAGGGGTTCGTTTTGTTAAATAAAGAAGTGTTTTATAAGGAACTTTGGCGAATTCTGTGAGTCCAAACACTCAGCACAGCAAACACAGTCTTGGTTCATTCATTTATTTATTGTGTTGACGTTTGCTGACAGAAGTTGCATTTACTGGTTGGTGTGGGTGAATGGATTAACTCGATGAGTTGGCATTCATATTCTCTCCAGGGAGGAGAGATGAAATACAAAAAATACAGTTGGAGATGGCGATAATTAAGGGTGAGCTCACTAGGCTTATAGAATTGATAAGCCAGCCTGCAGGAAGTAACAAGGACATGACTATGGTGACTTCATCACGTATGCTCACTGGAAGTAAGTCTTTGAACCAGATACCTAACGGTCAAGGGAATGGTGGCGTACATGATATCAGAGAGTCTTATGGATCCTCTGTAGTTGAAAATGCCAAGGCGGGAACAGTAGGAGATGGTTTGCGAGTGGAGAACAGCGGATCCGAGGTCGATTTTAATATATCTTGAGCTAGACTTAAGCATGTCATTCCAAAAAGAACATATGCAATGGTGGGACATTCCCTACCAACAGGTACTGTTAAATCACCTATTGACAAATGCAATAACTGTAAAGAGATTCGGTATGAGCTGAACAATTTTTTTAATTGTAATTTTGATTTCGGCAGTAATGACCACAGTAGAATGAGTAATAACAATGAAGATTTAAATAATGTTAATGACAAGATGTTAAAAGATTACATATACGAGTTTGGTAAGAAGCTGGGGATTGTGAAAAGTATTCAACTTGACAATAGGTATTTGAAGAGATGTTTAGATTTGAAAATAGTACCGATGGGATTAAGAATTTATAAACAGCCCATGGGACTGGAAATGAATGAATCAAATATATTAGAATGCACGAATATGTTTAATAACCTTGGTTTCAGCTTTATGAAATTTATTATAAGTTGTAATGATAAAAAATTATGTACACTTATGACTGAAATTGAGCAATTGAATGAAATCATCACGAATGATTTGCTATATAATTAATGTGAAAGTTTTTACAATACACAATTCATTTGGGTAGAAAAAAATAATACAAAACAGTTTGACAGAAAATGCAGAAAAATAAAAACGGATTTAGAACCGTATGAAAAAAAAACAGGCTTATAGATGGGTGAATAGTAATAAGATTGGTGACCAGAATATTGATGGCAATAAAACAGATGGGGGTAAGGAAGAGAATTATGACAATAGGGGGAAAACTGGATGGAAAAACTACAATAGGAATTTTTTAGGGAAAATGGAAGGATGGCAAGGAAGGGAGAATCAGGGACCCAGGGCCTTCAGAAATTGGAGAAATTCCTCCAGTCAGGAGAACTGGCAAAACAAGGGCAGGAAGAACTGGATAAGAAGGTGACTATAATCAAGCACAATGATGTATATTACAGTTTAGGGGATTTCAGCATATTTAATTACACACAGTTAGAATTGGAAAGGGAACATTTTGTATTGTTTTCTAAAGGAATAAAGTATGTTCCTAATACTAATTTTAATACAACTAATTATATAGTAGAATTTAAGAAGTATATGCAGAAACTGAATTTAGCCATCCACTTTCGTGATAAAAAGGATGTAATAAATGAGAAACCTTTAAAAAAAGAGGTACCTACTCCCCCTATGAACACTATTCTGGCAACCTTTGAAAAAGTTGTAGCGAATGAGATATATGAATTTGGCGATAAGTGCAAAAATAAAAAGAGGAGTTACAATTTGAATAAAAGTGAATTTCAAGTTTTAAAAAAAATTCAATGGAAAAATGAAATCTGTGTTATGAAACCAGATAAAAGGGAGGGGTTGTGCTATATGATATGTTTGAGTATGTAAAATAAAATAAATACTATATTACTTAATTCAGGGAATTATGACGTGTCATCATTAAATGAAGTTAATATTGGGCACCATATGATAGATTTATTTTTGGAAGAATTTTTATTGGACGGAAGGCTAGACACGGATATGTACAACTTTTTAAAAGTGAAACATCCTATTTTAGGAACGATAGTGGGAATCCGCAAAGTACATAAAGATATTATGGATCCCCCTTTTCATCCTATAATATCAGGGAACAAATCTAAATCTTTTCCCTTTGGCACAGTTATAGACACTTGGCTAAAATCTATATATCAAAAAGAACCACACATTGTTATTGATTCTTGGGACTTTTTGGGTAGACTTACCACTGATTTGTGTAAAAGGAAAAATATTTTTACGATAGATGTGGCAGATTTCTTTTCTTGCATTCCTAAAGAAGAAGGAATGAGACGGTTTGCCAGTAGAATTACAAAATATGCTGGTTTACCATGGGAGAATGTATTGTTAACATTGGAATTCATGGACATAGTATTAAAATACAATTACATTTTCTTTGAAGGAGAATACTACAGACAGAGTAAGGGAGTGGCAATGGGGGTGGCTTGCACTCCCATTTTTGCCAATCTAGTTCTTCTTGACTGGGAAACTGAATATATATTTGATAGTAAATGGTACAAATTTATAAAGTGTTATGTAAGGTTTTTGGACAACATAATTATTCTGTGGACTGGAACCATAGAAGAATTAAATTTATTTTTTGAGTATTTGAATTCTTCCGGTGAGTACCTGAAATTTACATACAATTTTGATATGAAAAACATTTCGTATCTGGATATACACATATCCATAGAAAATGGTCGATTTAAGTCCAAAATATTTAGGAAGAACACTTTTAGTAATTCTTACTTAGAATATTCTACTTGCCACCCATACAGTCAAAAATGTAGTATAATAAAGGGTCAGTGCATTAGAGCAGCGAGAATGACCTCAGAATATGAGGACACAAAAGAGGAGCTTGACAAGATAGACAACATGTTCAGGGAAAGGGCATATCCCTTAGAACTGCTAGATGACATTAAAAAATATGTTAAAAGGGAATGGGGCAAAAAATATAAACCCTTATTAGTTACTGGGCTTACTAGAATTTCTGATAATAGTAATGACATAGACTGCAATGGTGAGGTTAAGTAAGAGTAAATTTCAGAGAGCGTGTATATTCCAATATGGTCCTTATGTTAAAGAAATACAAAAAGTAGTAGAAGAGAATTGGAACATTATGAAATCTGAAGACACTGTATATAAAATTGTAGGAGAACAACTGTTGTTTGACAATAAACCTGGACAGAACCTGAAGAGTAAATTTGAAAGCAAACCCACCATTGGTAAAGGTAAAGGAAAGGAAGGGGGCACCCGGAAATGTGGACAGTGCAATCAGTGTAGTGCGGTTATGGAAGACACGTCTCTCATACTGGAAGATATAAATAAAACAGAGGTCAGATTTAGGAATGGCAATTGTCGTACCCAACATGTCATATATTTAGCTAAGTGCACAAAATGCCCTTGTTATTATGTGGGCAAGACTGACAGGTGCTTAAGAAACAGAATTTATGATCATTGTTAATCCATTAGGAAGAAAGCAATGAAAAATGCATTGCATAGGCATCTTGTCAAGAGCACAAGTTGTGACACTTTTAAATTTGCAATATTAGAGCATATAGTGGTCAATCCAAGGGGGGGGCAATATTTCTAAGAGACTAGGGGAAAGAGAAACCAGGTGGCAGATATTGTTAAATGCATCTGTGCACCCGGGTTTAAATGATAGTATATCCATCAAGCCTGTATTTGAAAGCAAGAATTAAAAAGTATATAATACAAAGGAGAGAGCATATTGAATGGTGACTGTATTGTATTTGAAATTTTTCATAGTAACACATGACAGTGTTCATAAACAATTATTTTAAACTATGACAAGTCGTATAAATCATTTTTAAACTATTTTTAAATTATTTTTATATTATATGATGTACAATATGATTTTTAAACATTATTAGTGATATAATGAAGCATTGAATATGTAGTATTAGGAGTGATTGTATTTAAGCACTGAGCACTTTAAATGTTTAATTGATGGAGTTAGCAGTTGGTATGATTGGTTAGTAGTATATATAAAACCCAGCATGAAATTAATGTATGTGTTCTGATGAAGTCTATTTGAAGTAGATGAAAGCGCTTAACAAGGTTTTAAGGGGTTCGTTTTGTTAAATAAGGAAGTGTTTTATAAGAAATTTTGGTGAATTCTGTGAGTCCAGACACTCAGCACAGCGAACGGAGTCTTGGTTCATTCATTTATTTATTGTGTTGACTTTCACTGACAGAAGTTGCATTTACTGGTTGGTGTGGGTGAATGGATTCACTTGACGAGTTTCCATCCATATTCTCTCCAGGGAGGAGAGATGAAATACAAAAATGCAGTCAGAGATGGCGATAATTAAGGGTGAGCTCACTAGGCTTATAGAATTGATAAGCCAGCCTGCAGGAAGTAATGAGGACACAAGTATGGTGATGTCATCGCGTATGCTCACTGGAAACAAGTCTTTGAACCAGATACCTAACTGTCAAGGAAATGGTGGCGTATGATATCAGAGCCTCTTATGGATCCTCTGTAGTTGAAAATGCCAAGGCGGGAACAGTAGGAGATGGTTTGTGAGTGGAGAACAGCGGATCGGAGGTCGATTTTAATATATCTGGAGCTAGACCTAAGTGTGTCATTCCAAAAAGAACATATGCAATGGTGGGACATTCCCTACCAACAGGTACTGTTAAATCACCTATTGACAAATGCAATAACGGTAAAGAGATTTGGTATGAGCTGGACAATTTTTTTAATTGTAATTTTGATTTTAACAGTAATGAGCACAGTAGAATGAGTAATAACAATGAAGATTTAAATAATGTTAATGACAAGATGTTAAAAGATTACATATACGAGTTTGGTAAGAAGCTGGGGATTGTGAAAAGTATTCAACTTGACAATACGTATTTGAAGAGATGTTTGGATTTGAAAATAGTACCGATGGGCTTAAGAATTTATAAACAGCCCATGGGACTGGAAATGAATTAATCAAATATATTAGAATGTATGAATATGTTTAATAACTTTGGTTTCAGCTTTCTATGAAATTTATTATAAGTTGTAATGATAAAAAATTATGTACACTTATGACTGAAATTGAGCAATTGAATGAAATCATCACGAATGATTTGCTATATAAGGAATCTGAAAGTTTTTACAATACACAATTCATTTGGGTAGAAAAAAATAATGCAAAACAGTTTGACAGAAAATGCAGAAAAATAAAAACGGATTTAGAACCGTATGAAAAAAAACCAGGCTTATTGATGGGTGAATAGTAATAAGATTGGTGACCAGAATATTGATGGCAATAAAACAGATGGGGGTAAGGAAGAGAATTATGACAATAGGGGGAAAACTGGATGGAAAAACTACAATAGGAATTTTTTAGGGAAAATGGAAGGATGGCAAGGAAGGGAGAATCAGGGACCCAGGACCTTCAGAAATTGGAGAAATTCCTCCAGTCAGGAGAACTGGCAAAACAAGGGCAGGAAGAACTGGATAAGAAGGTGACTATAATCTAGCACAATGATGTATATTACAGTTTAGGGGATTTCAGCATATTTAATTACACACAGTTAGAATTGGAAAGGGAACATTTTGTATTGTTTTCTAAAGGAATGAAGTATGTTCCTAATACTAATTTTAATACAACTAATTATATAGTAGAATTTAAGAAGTATATGCGGAAACTGAATTTAGCCATCCACTTTCGTGATAAAAAGGATGTAATAAATGAGAAACCTTTTAAAAAGAGAAGTACCTACACTCCCCCTATGAACACTATTCTGGCAACCTTTGAAAAAGTTGTAACGAATGAGATATATGAATTTGGCGATAAGTGCAAAAATAAAAAGAGGAGTTACAATTTGAATAAAAGTGAATTTCAAGTTTTAAAAAAAATTCAAGGGAAAAATGAAATCTGTGTTATGAAACCAGATAAAAGTAGAGGGGTTGTGCTATATAATATGTTTGAGTATGTAAAATAAAATAAATACTATATTACTTAATTCAGGGAATTATGACGTGTCATCATTAAATGAAGTTAATATTGGGCACCATATGATAGATTTATTTTTGGAAGAATTTTTATTGGACGGAAGGCTAGACACGGATATGTACAACTTTTTAAAAGTGAAACATCCTATTTTAGGAACGATAGTGGGAATCCGCAAAGTACATAAAGATATTATGGATCCCCCTTTTCATCCTATAATATCAGGGAATAAATCTAAATCTTTTCCCTTTGGCACAGTTATAGACACTTGGCTAAATCCTATATATAAAAAAGTACCACACATTGTTATTGATTCTTCAGAATTTTTGGGTAGACTTACCACTGATTTGTGTAAAAAGGAAAAATATTTGTTACGATAGATGTGGCAGATTTATTTTCTTGCATTCCTAAAGAAGAAGGAATGAGACGGTTTGCCAGTAGAATTACAAAATATGCTGGTTTACCATGGGAGACTGTATTGTTACCACTGGAATTCATGGACATAGTATTAAAATACAATCACATTTTCTTTGAAGGAGAATACTACAGACAGAGTAAAGGAGTGGCAATGGGGGTGGCTTGCACTCCCATTTTTGTCAATCTAGTTCTTCTTGACTGGGAAACTGAATATATATTTGATAGTAAATGGTACAAATTTATAAAGTGTTATGTAAGCTTTTTGGACAACATATTTATTCTGTGGACTGGAACCGTAGAAGAATTAAATTTATTTTTTGAGTATTTGAATTCTTCCAGTGAGTACCTGAAATTTACATACAATTTTGATATGAAAAACATTTCGTATCTGGATATACACATATCCATATAAAATGGTCGATATAAGTCCAAAATATTTAGGAAGGACACTTTTAGTAATTCTTACTTAGAATATTCTACTTGCCATCCATACAGTCAAAAATGTAGTATAATAAAGGGTCAGTGTATTAGAGCAGCAAGAATGACCTCAGAATATGAGGACACTATAGAGGAGCTTGACAAGATAGACTACATGTTCAGGGAAAGGGCATATCCCTTGGAACTGATAGATGACATTAAAAAATATGTTAAAAGGGAATGGGGCAAAAAATATAAACCCTTATTAGGTACTGGGCTTACTAGAATTTCTGATAATAGTAATGACATAGACTGCAATGGTGAGGTTAAGAGTAAATTTCAGAGAGCGTGTATATTCCAATATGGTCCTTATGTTAAAGAAATACAAAAACTAGTAGAAGGGAATTGGAACATTATGAAATCTGAAGACACTGTATATAAAATTGTAGGAGAACATCCGTTGTTTGACAATAAAACTGGACCGAACCTGAAGAGTAAATTTGAAAGCAAACCCACCATTGGTAAAGGTAAAGGAAAGGAAGGGGGCACCCGGAAATGTGGACAGTGCAATCAGTGTAGTGCGGTTATGGAAGACACATCTCTCATACTGGAAGATATAAATAAAACAGAGGTCAGATTTAGGAATGGCAATTGTCGTACCCAACATGTCATATATTTAGCTAAGTGCACAAAATGCCCTTGTTATTATGTGGGCAAGACTGACAGGTGCTTAAGAAACAGAATTTATGATCATTGTTAATCCATTAGGAAGAAAGCAATGAAAAATGCATTGCATAGGCATCTTGTCAAGAGCACAAGTTGTGACACTTTTAAATTTGCAATATTAGAGCATATAGTGGTCAATCCCAGGGGGGCAATATTTGTAAGAGACTAGGGGAAAGAGAAACCAGGCGGCAGATATTGTTAAATGCGTCTGTGCACCCGGGTTTAAATGATAGTATATCCATCAAGCCTATATTTGAAAGCAAGAATTAAAAAGTATATAATACAAAGGAGAGAGCATATTGAATGGTGACTGTATTGTATTTGAAATTTTTCATAGTAACACATGACAGTGTTTATATACAATTATTTTAAACTATGACAAGTCGTATAAATCATTTTTAAACTATTTTTAAATTATTTTTATATTATATGATGTACAATATGATTTTTAAACATTATTAGTGATATAATGAAGCATTGAATATGTAGTATTAGGAGTGATTGTATTTAAGCACTGAGCACTTTAAATGTTTAATTGATGGAGTTAGCAGTTGGTATGATTGGTTAGTAATATATATAAAACCCAGCATGAAATTAATGTATGTGCTCTGATGAAGTCTACTTGAAGTAGATGAAAGTGCTTAACAAGGTTTTAAGGGGTTTGTTTTGTTAAATAAAGAAGTGTTTTATAAGGAACTTTGGCGAATTCTGTGAGTCCAAACAGTCAGCACAGCGAACAGAGTCTTGGTTCATTCATTTATTTATTGTGTTGACTTTTGCTGACAGAAGTTGCATTTACTGGTTGGTGTGGGTGAATGGATTCACTCGATGAGTTGCCATTCATATTCTCTCCGGGGAGGAGAGATGAAATGCAATAAATGCAGTCGGAGATGGCGATAATTAAGGGTGAGCTCACTAAGCTTATAGAATTGATAAGCCAGCCTGCAGGAAGTAACGAGGACACGACTATGGTGATGTCATCGTGTATGCGCACTGGAAACAAGTTTTTGAACCAGATACCTAACGGTCAAGGGAATGGTGGCGTACATGATATCAGAGCCTCTTATGGATCTTCTGTAGTTGAAAATGCCAATGCGGGAACAGTAGGAGATGATTTGTGAGTGAAGAACAGCAGATCAGAGGTCGATTTTAATATATCTGGAGCAAGACCTAAGAGTGTCGTTCCAAAAAGAACATATGCAATGGTGGCATTCCCAACCAACAGGTACTGTTAAAGCACCTATTGACAAATGCAATAACGGTAAAGAGATTCGGTATGAGCTGGACAATTTTTTTAATTGCAATTTCGATTTCAACAGTAATGAGCACAGCAGAATGAGTAATAACAATGAAGATTTAAATAATGTTAATGATAAGATGTTAAAAGATTACATATACGAGTTTGGTAAGAAGCTGGGGATTGTGAAAAGTATTCAACTTGACAATAGGTATTTGAAGAGATGTTTGGATTTGAAAATAGTACCGATGAGCTTAAGATTTTATAAACAGCCCATGGGAGTGGAAATGAATGAATCAAATATATTAGAATGTACGAATATGTTTGATAACTTTGGTTTCAGCTTTATGAAATTTATTATAAGTTGTAATGATAAAAAATTATGTACACTTATGACTGAAATTGAGCAATTGAATGAAATTATCATGAATAATTTGTTATATAATGAAAGTGAAAATTTTTACAATACACAATTCATTTGGGTAGAAAAAAATAATAAAAAAACAGTTTGACAGAAAATGCAGAAAAATAAAAAGGGATTTAGAACAGTATGAAAAAAAACAGGCTTATAGATGGGTGAATAGTAATAAGATTGGTGACCAGAATATTGATGGCAATAAAACAGATGGGGGTAAGGAAGAGAATTATGACAATAGGGGGAAAACTGGATGGAAAAACTACAATAGGATTTTTTTAGGGAAAATGGAAGGATGGCAAGGAAGGGAGAATCAGGGACCCGGGACCTTCAGACATTGGAGAAATTCCTCCGGTCAGGAGAACTGGCAAAACAAGGGCAGGAAGAAGTGGATAAGAAGGTGACTATAATCAAGCACAATGATGTACATTACAGTTTAGGGGATTTCAGCATATTTAATTACACACAGTTGGAATTGGAAAGGGAACATTTTGTATTGTTTTCTAAAGGAATGAAGTATGTTCCTAATACTAATTTTAATACAACTGATAATATAGTAGAATTTAAGAAGTATATGCAGAAACTGAATTTAGCCATCCACTTTTGTGATAAAAAGGATGTAATAAATGAGAAACCTTTAAAAAGAGAAGTACCTACACTCCCCATATGAACACTATTCTGGCAATGTTTGAAAAAGTTGTAACGGATGAGATATATGAATTTGGCAATAAGTGCAAAAATAAAAAAAGGAGTTACAATATGAATAAAAGTGAATTTCAAGTTTTAAAAGAAATTCAATGGAAAAATGAAATCCGTGTTATGAAACCAGATAAAGGGGGAGGGGTTGTGCTATATGATATGTTTGAGTATGTAAATAAAATAAATACAATATTACTTAATTCAGGGAATTATGAGGTGTCATAATTAAATGAAGTTAATATTGGGCACCATAAGATAGATTTATTTTTGGAAGAATTTTTATTGGACGGAAGGATAGACACGGATATGTACAACTTTTTAAAAGTGAAACATCCTATTTTAGGAACGATAGTGGGAATCCTCAAAGTACATAAAGATATTATGGATCCCCCTTTTCGTCCTATAATATCAGGGAACAAATCTAAATCTTTTCCCTTTGGCACAGTTATAGACACTTGGCTAAAATCTATATATCAAAAAGAACCACACATTGTTATTGATTCTTGGGACTTTTTGGGTAGACTTACCACTGATTTGTGTAAAAAGGATACAATATTTTTTATGATAGATGTGGTAGATTTATTTTCCTGCATTCCTAAAGAAGAAGGAATGAGACGGTTTGCCAGTAGTATTGAAAAATATGCTGGTTTACCATGGGAGAATGTATTGTTAACAATGGAATTTATGAACATAGTATTAAAATACAATTACATTTTCTTTGAAGGAGAATACTACAGACAGAGTAAAGGAGTGGCAATGGGGGTGGCTTGCACTCCCATTTTTGCCAATCTAGTTCTTCTTGACTGGAAAACTGAATATATATTTGATAGTAAATGGTACGAATTTATAGTGTTATGTGAGGTTTTTGGACAACATATTTATTTTGTGGACTGGAACCATAGAAGAATTAAATTTATTTTTTAAATATTTGAATTCTTCCAGTGAGTACCTGAAATTTATATACAGTTTTGATATGAAAAACATTTTGTATCTGGATACACACATATCCATTGGAAATGGTCGATTTAAGTCCAAAATATTTAGGAAGGACACTTTTAGTAATTCTTACTTAGAATATTCTAGTTGCCACCCATACAGTCAAAAACGTAGTATAATAAAAGGTCAGTGCATTAGAGCAGCGAGAATGACCTCAGAATATGAGGACACAATAGAGGAGCTTGACAAGATAGACAACATGTTCAGGGAAAGGGCATATCCCTTGGAACTGATAGATGACATTAAAAAATATGTTAAAAGGGAATGGGGCAAAAAATATAAACCCTTATTAGGTACAGGGCTTACTAGAATTTCTGATAATAGTAATGACATAGACAGCAATGGTGAGGTTAAGTAAGAGTAAATTTCAGAGAGCGTGTATATTCCAATATGGTCCTTATGTTAAAGAAATACAAAAAATAGTAGAAGAGAATTGGAACATTATGAAATCTGAAGACACTGTATATAGAATTGTAGGAGAACATCTGTTGTTTGACAACAAAACTGGACAGAACCTGAAGAGCAAATTTGAAAGCAAACCCACCATTGGTAAAGGTAAAGGAAAGGAAGGGGGCACCCAGAAATGTGGATAGTGCAATCAGTGTAGTGCGGTTATGGAAGACACGTCTCTCATACTGGAAGATATAAATAAAACAGAGGTCAGATTTAGGAATGGCAATTGTCGTACCCAACATGTCATATATTTAGCTAAGTGCACAAAATGCCCTTGTTATTATGTGGGCAAGACTGACAGGTGCTTAAGAAACAGAATTTATGATCATTGTTAATCCATTAGGAAGAAAGCAATGAAAAATGCATTGCATAGGCATCTTGTCAAGAGCACAAGTTGTGACACTTTTAAATTTGCAATATTAGAGCATATAGTGGTCAATCCAAGGGGGGGGCAATATTTCTAAGAGACTAGGGGAAAGAGAAACCAGGTGGCAGATATTGTTAAATGCATATGTGCACCCGGGTTTAAATGATATTGTTTCCATCAAGCCTGTATTGGAAAAGCAAGAATTAAAAAGTATATAATACAAAGGAGAGAGCATATTGAATGGTGACTGTATTGTATTTGAAATTTTTCATACTAACACATGACAGTGTTCATAGACAATTATTTTAAATTATGACAAGTCGTATAAATCATTTTTAAACTATTTTTAAATTATTTTTATATTATATGACATGTACAATATGATTTTTAAACATTATTAGTGATATAATGAAGCACTGAATATGTAGTATTAGGAGTGATTGTATTTAAGCACTGAGCACTTTAAGTGTTTAATTGATGGAGTTAGCAGTTGGTATGATTGGTTAGTAGTATATATAAAACCCAGCATGAAATTAATGTATGTGTTCTGATGAAGTCTATTTGAAGTAGATGAAAGCGCTTAACAAGGTTTTAAGGGGTTCGTTTTGTTAAATAAAGAAGTGTTTTATAAGAAATTTTGGTGAATTCTGTGAGTCCAGACACTCAGCACAGCGAACGGAGTCTTGGTTCATTCATTTATTTATTGTGTTGACTTTCACTGACAGAAGTTGCATTTACTGGTTGGTGTGGGTGAATGGATTCACTTGACGAGTTTCCATCCATATTCTCTCCAGGGAGGAGAGATGAAATACAAAAATGCAGTCAGAGATGGCGATAATTAAGGGTGAGCTCACTAGGCTTATAGAATTGATAAGCCAGCCTGCAGGAAGTAATGAGGACACAAGTATGGTGATGTCATTGCGTATGCTCCGTGGAAGCAAGTCTTTGAACCAGATAGCTAACTGTCAAGGAAATGGTGGCGTATATATTAGAGCCTCTTATGGATCCTCTGTAGTTGAAAATGCCAAGGCGGGAACAGTAGGAGATGGTTTGTGAGTGGAGAACAGCGGATCGGAGGTCGATTTTAATATATCTGGAGCTAGACCTAAGTGTGTCATTCCAAAAAGAACATATGCAATGGTGGGATATTCCCTACCAACAGGTACTGTTAAAGCACCTATTGACAAATGCAATAACGGTAAAGAGACTCGGTATGAGCTGGACAATTTTTTTAATTGTAATTTTGATTTTAACAGTAATGAGCACAGTAGAATGAGTAATAACAATGAAGATTTAAATAATGTTAATGACAAGATGTTAAAAGACTACATATACGAGTTTGGTAAGAAGCTGGGGATTGTGAAAAGTATTCAACTCGACAATACTTATTTGAAGAGATGTTTGGATTTGAAAATAGTACCGATGGGCTTAAGATTTTATAAACAGCCCATGGGAGTGGAAATGAATGAATCAAATATATTAGAATGTACGAATATGTTTAATAACTTTGGTTTCAGCTTTATGAAATTTATTATAAGTTGTAATGATAAAAAATTATGTATACTTATGACTGAAATTTAGCATTTGAATGAAATCATCACAAATGATTTGTTATATAATGAATGTGAAAGTTTTTACAATATACAACTCATTTGGGTAGAAAAAAATAATAAAAAACAGTCTGACAGAAAATGTATAAAAATAAAAAGGGATTTAGAACAGTATGAAAAAAACAGGCTTATAGATGGGTGAATAGTAATAAGACTGGTGACCAGAATATTGAAGGCAATAAAAGAGATGGGGGTAAGGAAGAGAATTATGACAATAGGGGGAAAACTGGATGGAAAAACTACAATAGGAATTTTTTAGGGAAAATGGAAGGATGGCAAGGAAGGGAGAATCAGGGACCCAGGACCTTCAGAAATTGGAGAAATTCCTCCAGTCAGGAGAACTGGCAAAACAAGGGCAGGAAGAACTGGATAAGAAGGTGACTATAATCTAGCACAATGATGTATATTACAGTTTAGGGGATTTCAGCATATTTAATTACACACAGTTAGAATTGGAAAGGGAACATTTTGTATTGTTTTCTAAAGGAATGAAGTATGTTCCTAATACTAATTTTAATACAACTAATTATATAGTAGAATTTAAGAAGTATATGCGGAAACTGAATTTAGCCATCCACTTTCGTGATAAAAAGGATGTAATAAATGAGAAACCTTTTAAAAAGAGAAGTACCTACACTCCCCCTATGAACACTATTCTGGCAACCTTTGAAAAAGTATTAATGGATGAGATATATGAATTTGGCAATAAGTGCAAAAATAAAAAGAGGAGTTACAATTTGAATAAAAGTGAATTTCAAGTTTTAAAAAAAAATTCAAGGGAAAAATGAAATCCATGTTATGAAACCAGATAAAGGGGGAGGAGTTGTGCTATATGATATCAGTATGTAAATAAAATAAATACTATATTACTTAATTCGGGGAATTATGAGGTGTCATCATTAAATGAAGTTAATATTGGGCACCATAAGATAGATTTATTTTTGGAAGAATTTTTATTGGACGGAAGGATAGACACGGATATGTACAACTTTTTAAAAGTGAAACATCCTATTTTAGGAATGATAGTGGGAATCCCCAAAGTACATAAAATTATTATGGATCCCCATTTTCATCCTATAATATCAGGGAACAAATCTAAATCTTTACCCTTTGGCACAGTTATAGACACTTGGCTAAAACCTATATATAAAAAAGTACCACACATTGTTATTGATTCTTGGGACTTTTTGGGTAGACTTACCACTGATTTGTGTAAAAAGGATACAATATTTATTACGATAGATGTGGTAGGTTTATTTTCTTGCATTCCTAAAGAAGAAGGAATGAGACTGTTTGCCAGTAGTATTGAAAAATATGCTGGTTTACCATGGGAGAATGTATTGTTAACAATGGAATTTATGAACATAGTATTAAAATACAATTACATTTTCTTTGAAGGAGAATACTACAGACAGAGTAAAGGAGTGGTATGGGGGTGGCTTGCACTCCCATTTTTGCCAATCTAGTTCTTCTTGACTGGGAAACTGAATATATATTTGATAGAAAATGGTACGAATTTATAGTGTTATGTAAGGTTTTTGGACGACATATTTTTTTCTGTGGACTGGAACCATAGAAGAATTAAATTTATTTTTTGAGTATTTGAATTCTTCCAGTGAGTACCTGAAATTTACATAAAATTTTGATATGAAAAACACTTCGTATCTGGAAACACACATATCCATAGAAAATGGTTGATTCAAGTCCAAAATATTTAGGAAGGACACTTTTAGTAATTCTTACTTAGAACATTCTAATTGCCACCCTTGCAGTCAAAAATGTAGTATAATAAAGGGTCAGTGCATTAGAACAGCGAGAATGACCTCAGAATAACAAGGTTTTAAGGGGTTTGTTTTGTTAAATAAAGAAGTGTTTTATAAGGAACTTTGGTGAATTCTGTGAGTCCAGACACTCAGCACAGCGAACGGAGTCTTGGTTCATTCATTTATTTATTGTGTTGACCTTCGCTGACAGATGCTGCATGCCTATTATCTGTCATCAATGTGCATAGTACTAGCAACATAGTGGAATATCCTAGGCAAGTGTGTTTGTGTGTGGCACATGGATGCAGGGCATATACTGGGTACTAGTAGGGTTGCATACTTTGTTCACTAGGCCTTTTGCCAGATGTAGGGGTGTGGCTTGCCAACACAGTCCTGTGGCTGACTGACAGCTGTACTCATGAGGTGGCCAATGTGTCATAAGATGGACACCATATAGGAAAACTACAAAATCCACTTTCCAACATGTCTAGTGGTTAGACACTCACAGCCACCTCTATGCACAGGCTCTGACAGCCAAACACACACACTTGCCATGTCCTGTGTTCGAATCCCTACCTACTGAATCACACTGCAGCAATACACTTTTAGGGCACATGCTACAGCTGAATACTGGGTTACAGCACTCCTACAGGTGTATTCCTAGGTGGGTGACAACAACAGGATTGACAAAGGTGGTCATGTGATTTGTACAGAGAATGCATACTCTACAAAGCACTGTACTTGTCTCATGCAGGCAGACACACACACACACACACACACACACACACACACACACACACACACACACACACACACACACACACACAGTTGGCAAGTCTGGGATTAGAGCACCGACCTAACTACTTTATCACACAACATCATTATGCAGTTACAGAACGTGCTACCAAGATTATTGGGTCACAGCACTCCCAGAGGTGTATTTCTAGGTAGGTGGCATCATCAGCCTTTCCAAAGGTGGGTATAGGAATAGTATGGAGTGTGAGCAGTCTAAAAGCATTATTCAGTCCTCAGGCAGACGAAGACAAACACAGACACAGTTGGCAATCTGGGGTTAGAACACCAACCTAACTACTTTATTACACTGCAGCATTACGCAGTTACAGAACGCGCTACCAAGATTACTGGGTCACAGCACTCCCAGAGGTGTATTTCTAGATGGGTGACATCATCAGCCTTGCCAAAGGTGGGTATAGGAATTGTATGGAGTGTGAGCAGTCTAAAAGAATTATTCAGTCCTCAGGCAGATGGAGACACACACACACACACACACACAGTTGGCAAGTCTAGGATTAGAATACTGACCTATTTTATCACACTACAGCATTATGCAGTTACAGAACGCGCTACTGAGATTACTGGGTCACAGTACTCCCATAGGTGTATTTCCAGGTAGGTGACATCATCAGCCTTGCCAAAGTTGGGTATAGGAATTGTATGGAGTATGAGCAGTCTAAAAGCATTATTCTGCCCTCAGGCAGACAGAGACACACACACACACCAGTGGTGGGAACAGAACATCTGCCTATCTACAGATCACTATTACAATAGTGCATAGTTACGAGTCGCGCCACAGAGACTACACATTTCAAGGCTGTCATTATGATCTTCTAGGAATGGGGACATCAACAGGGATGCTGGCAGTTAAGATGTACATACCTGTGAACTTGTGTGTTTAAAGTAGGAATCCATCCTGAACTGGAGTATGGCCATCTGTGGAATGGATGACTACTATCACTATACAGGGTTACAATGGCCATGCCCATACACATAGAGGCACATAACCAACACAAGGTGTCACTGGGCATGCTCACATACTTAGTAGCACAGGGCTGTTTAGAGTGCACTATGTGTCCATCTACTCAAGGTTATACTGGGCATGCTCATACACTTAGTAGCACAGGGCTGTTTGGGATGCACTCTGATTCTAAACACAGAAGGCCACAGTGGCCATGCTATTACAGTTAGACGTAAAGAACACATTGTAATGGACTCCGGTGTTAGTAGTTGTCATTGTTAGCAGGAATGCTGCACTACATATATCTGACACCGGTCTTATACACAACGTCTGCTGCTGTCTGTCACCTTATATGTACCATTCTATATCAAGCACAATACTACCACTCACAGTGATGTCTTGCTAGGAGTGGCAACTGCTTGACCAACACAATGAGCCAATGTCCTGCTGTAATTATGAGGTTGTGCAGTGTTTGTCATTCTGGGATGACATGACTGAAAGTAGACAGGCCTTTGTCACATATCACATGCATCCATGATTCAAGGGAGTGGGGATAATACCTAGGTCGCATTTGCCCATATAGTGCCATTCCAAGGCAAATGTCCTAGACACAGGATATAGGATAGAGGACAACTGCATTGTATGCGTATCCTAACCAGTGCTAGATGGGTAATCACAGCTGCTCACTGTAGATCCAACAATGGGGAATACTGACATTTGTACAGTGAGGAACACCTGGCTGAAGGCTCTGTAGTGCACAATAGCACTACCACCATATACCTCAGAACCAGACATGTGGGCCATAACACAGGTACGGACCGCTCCAGGTGGTGGTGTCCCCACATACATAAAGGCCACTCACATGTACTGACCAGTACTCCCACAAAAGCCATCACAGATGAGTCAGGTGCAGGACACAGTGTCAAAAGCTGCATTCTAGGATGTAACCCTCAGACACCACCATGCCCTCGGGCCACCAACACACATCCATACATGTAGTAGGACATATAATAGTACAACACTATGTGACCCTTGACCAGTGGACTGTACCTAGCTCTACATGAACTGTGCAAAGTACCCATGTACTGACACAGTTGCATCATGTGTTATGCAATGCAATGAAATCACTGTTTGTAACCAGGTCAGCTGTACACATACCAGGGGCCCTTGGTTATTTACAGCATTATCAGGTGACTGTTGCTGTACACCAGTAAACACCCTCATGTTTGGATATGACATATATGTACCTGCCCTGGATATGTACATGCCACACACATACAACATATATGTAAATAGCATAGCTGTTGTTGTCCTTTGTGCAGGCAGGTGGCTACAGCCATTACACACATGCACATGGAATGTAGGTCCATGGCTGCAGAATGCTAACAGTACATAAGGTGTGATATCAATGTTGACAGAGGTAACATTCCTCTGTACTGGTCACCCATTACACCTATCATATCATACAACAGTCCATGTGTCATGTATGTCATTACACATGTCCACCAATTGCAATGCCTACAAACATGCCCAAATGACAGGAATGTAGGACCTATACACATGTACATGTAGTGGTGTATGTTCAGATACCATGCGTGTGCAGTTGCTGATGTATGCAGGTGACGTGTGTCTTAGTACATCATGCAGTTGCAAAGCAGCCTCAACATTGCCAACTGTATATGGTGATATGCTGAAAATATGGAAAGATGTACCTCAGGTATGGACAGATGTGTAGACATAACTAAGTGATGGGACATCTTTGCAGATGGATGTTTGCTGAGGACAGCTCAAAGGTGTGTCACAAGCAGTCCTACAATAACCTGTGTAACCGCTAGGCTATGGTTTTGTTAACTGAAGGGGAACACACACAATATAGACAGCGGTCAGGGTGACACCAAAGGTAAATCACTTGACACCTGTAACAGTTAAGACCTCCCATGTGCATATATCAGCACAGTTGCCAAAGGAAGCATCAGTACCCTTTCTAATGCGTGCAATACTGCTGTAAGTCTGTCATACCTATCATGAGATAGGCCGGTGTTTGATTCACAGTACTGGCATGTGTGTGGTTGTGTGTGTGTCCATATATGTCATGTATGGTGGGGAATACATCTCAATTGTTACTCACTCTCCTGTACACTGTTGTAGACATCTGTACAGACTGCAATGTAGAAAGCAGGACATAGGCAGGAGTGTGTATCTCACACATGTGAGGTATCTGTATGTGCGTGACATAGGTGAATTCAATAGTGAATGCCACAGTGTTTGTGTGTGTGTGTGTGTGTGTGTGTGTGTGTGTGTGTGTGTGTGTGTGTGTGTGTGTGTGTGTGTGTGTGTGTATGGCTGTCTGGTCCCTGAAGTGAGGATGTATGTTACTATAGTAAACTGATAAGACTCCTCCTCCCATCCAGGCAATGCAATCTACTATCCATGTTGATGTCCCCGATCTTAGGCCATACTGACTACCTGTACATGTGTAATCTCTGTGGCACGTCATGAAAGTGCACAGTACTGTAATGATGATTTGCAGATAGGCAGGGGTCCTCACCTCAACACTAGCAACTGTGTGTGTGTGTGTGTGTGTATGTGTGTGTGTGTGTGTGTGTGTGTGTGTGTGTGTGTGTGTGTGTGTGTGTGTGTGTGTGTGTGTGTGTTACTGTGTTGGTGAATCCGTGAGTGTGTGGGTGTGTTACTGTGTCTCTGACTACATGTGTGTGAATACCTGAGTGTGTGGGTGTAGTTGTGTGTTTGCATCGTATCATGGGAATGTGTATTACTGCTTCCCAATGAGGCATCACGCTTCCCACTGGCCTCTACCCTTGTCATCAGCTAGACCGCTCTCTTACCTCCCCACTCCATATAACTGTACCTGTGATGTCACCCAGTATGGATGTCACGTCTGTAGCCCCAGTAGCTTAATACACAGCTATCATGCTCTTGGATCAGTAGATCTGTAGACGTGTTTGGAACGGGGGACTTTCTATCTGTGATGTGGAAGCTGCAAGGTGCATGCTGGTATTTTCATATATACCTGTGAGTAGTCCACATTTACATATGGGACACTAACTGCAAACACTGACATCCACCGGCACATGCAATTAGACCTGAAGGAGGAAGGCAGAACATCAAGACCAACATGCAGTTACTGTTGTTACACAAGACACATACTGTTAACAGTACAAAATGCATTGTAAATCTGTACTACGTGGTATGTCTGCTACCTGTCAACAGTACACAACAATTGTAATCTACATTTATCTTTCTAGTCTGTTCATCCTGTGCATCAGACCATATAAGCATGTCCCTGCACCGATGGTGGATGACAGGGATGCAGCACAGCATCATCATATGCACAGGGGATAATGTTTGCCAGAGGCCCAGGCTGCACCATTGGATGACATCATGTGTGTGGATTAGGGCCTTTGATCTAATTGGGTGTGTGTGGATGTTATGCATGTGTGTGTTGCAGTGCCCTATATGTTTCTGGTGTGTGCGTGTATGTATGCACATTAGTTCTGGCATCATGTCTGGCCACAGGGGATTATTGACAGCCAATGGACTGTACAGGCCAGGTTTTACAGTTCACAGTGCACGGCCACATGACCTGTGCCTTCCGTCCAGGTGTTGCACGGCACCACCAGGCAGAGGTGCAGATTGGGTACTATCTGATGACACACGTCCACTGGAACCATGTCCCTGTTTGGACCATCCAGGACCCCACGTGCAATATGGCCTGTTGTGTCCTGGTGTGGACAGCACAGCACCAGCTGCTTGCTGCTGCTGCTACCGCCACTATGGGAGTGGGCATGTGGGGTAGCTCGTTCACGAGAGACCTGAAACAGGTGATGTAGCAGGCCCTACAGACCACGTGCCCGATGCCTCACTCCTACCAGATGTTCCAGCACAGACAGCTCACGCCATGGATTGTCATGCCACGGTATGAAGGACTCTAACCATGTCACCCAATCTCGTCTATCCAAAGCTTCAGCAATCTGCTGTTGAAGGCATTTACCATTGCCTGGATGTTGTTGCTTAAAGAACAGACAGCAGCCTCAAAGAAACCTCTGATCTTCTCTGTTGTGCTGTTCAGCATGTGCTTGTGCCTCCATTACAGCCTGAAACATGCATCTGGTGACACCAGTTGATGCGCTCTGTCTGTAGGGGCATGTTTGGCACCACAGGTCCTCCTACAAGCAGCACTGGCACACATGCCTGTGTGTGCAGCATCACCAGTCAGTTGGTTGACACCATGGGGTGTAGGTACACCCATAGCTCTCCACACTTTCCTTTTTCCAAGCTACCACATGCCAACTATCCTTCCTCTATGGCCACTGGTGATGGGGGTATGTGTTGGCATGAGAACTGTGTGCAGGATGAGGGGATATAGGTGGAATGGCAACCAAATGCACAGATTCAGCTCCTGACAACTGTGCGCGTGTGCCTCAATCATACATTCATCATCACTGCTAGAGTCTGTAGGGGACACTAACATCAGATGGACCGCAGGGAGGAACACACCTACATCACCAGTGAGGTGTAGACAAGAACTGTACATTACAATCTATACAATAGATACAAGCACACACAGACACACAGACACACACACACACACACACACACACACACACACACACACACACACACACACACACACAGACACACACACAGACACTATAGCACCCAACATGCATGTACGATATGACAGAAGGCATGCAACATGAATGTGATACGGCAGACAGCATGCAGCTCAGATAATAATAGTGATAGTTATCATACATTCCTGGGTTGCACACAACAGCATGCATGTGTCATATCAGAAGGCATGCTAACTACACAATCATAGCAGATAGTTAGCATACATACCTGGGTTACACCATGTAGACCAGCACAGGTTAACAGTACATCTGCCTGATGTGTGGCATATGACCTTGACAATCACATGTAGTATGGTTACATGTGATCTGCTGATGTGCAATGACATGCATACATGTTTAACACAATGGTGTCTTGTCAAATATACAGTGAAATGGTGCCCCAGTGCAGGTGTTGTCTGTCCGCCTCTACTGATATACTGCACATTTAGCTGATGTGCATGGCTATTGCAGTGTGGAATCATGAGGCATCTCAATTGCTATACAGTGTGAGTTACAGACAGTTCATAGCCATGACTGTGTTCAGATATAATACATATATATATACTGTGGAATGTGACCCCACTTCACGGATGAGTATACACACCAAACCATGATGGAATGTGTGACACAGGTCACTGAAAGGTATTAATGGATGACACCCTGCACATCTGCAACCATATTGCTGGCTGCCTGAGTATGTAAAATAAAATAAATACTATATTACTTAATTCAGGGAATTATGACGTGTCATCATTAAATGAAGTTAATATTGGGCACCATATGATAGATTTATTTTTGGAAGAATTTTTATTGGACGAAAGGATAGACACGGATATGTACAACTTTTTAAAAGTGAAACATCCTATTTTAGGAACGATAGTGGGAATCCGCAAAGTACATAAAGATATTATGGATCCCCCTTTTCACCCTATAATATCAGGGAACAAATCTAAATCTTTTCCCTTTGGCACAGTTATAGACACTTGACAAAATCCTGTATATAAAAAAGTACCACACATTGTTATTGATTCTTCAGAATTTTTGGGTAGACTTACCACTGATTTGTGTAAAAAGGAAAAATATTTGTTACGATAGATGTAGTAGATTTATTTTCTTGCATTCCTAAAGAAGAAGGAATGAGACGGTTTGCCAGTAGTATTACAAAATATGCTGGTTGGAGAATGTATTGTTAACATTGGAATTCATGGACATAGTATTAAAATACAATTACATTTTCTTTGAAGGAGAATACTACAGACAGAGTAAGGGAGTGGCAATGGGGGTGGCTTGCACTCCCATTTTTGTCAATCTAGTTCTTCTTGACTGGGAAACTGAATATATATTTGATAGTAAATGGTACAAATTTATAAAGTGTTATGTAAGGTTTTTGGACGACATATTTACTCTGTGGACTGGAACCATAGAAGAATTAAATTTACTTTTTGAGTATTTGAATTCTTCCAGTGAGTACCTGAAATTTATGTACAATTTTGATATGAAAAACATTTCGTATCTGGATATACACATATCCATAGAAAATGGTCGATTTAAGTCCAAAAAATTTAGGAAGGACACTTTTAGTAATTCTTACTTAGAATAGTCTACTTGCCACCCATACAGTCAAAAATGTAGTATAATAAAGGGTCAGTGCATTAGAGCAGCAAGAATGACCTCAGAATATGAGGACACAATAGAGGAGCATGACAAGATAGACAACATGTTCAGGGAAAGGGCATATCCCTTGGAACTGATAGATGACATTAAAAAATATGTTAAAAGGGAATGGGGCAAAAAATATAAACCCTTATTAGTTACTGGGCTTACTAGAATTTCTGATAATAGAAATGACATAGACTGCAATGGTGAGGTTAAGAGTCAATTTCAGAGAGCGTATATATTCCAATATGGTCCTTATGTTAAAGAAATACAAAAAGTAGTAGAAGGGAATTGGAACATTATGAAATCTGAAGACACTGTATATAAAATTGTAGGAGAACATCTGTTGTTTGACAATAAATCTGGACAGAACCTGAAGAGTAAATTTGAAAGCAAACCCACCATTGGTAAAGGTAAAGGAAAGGAAGGGGGCACCCGGAAATGTGGACAGTGCAATCAGTGTAGTGCGGTTATGGAAGACACGTCTCTCATACTGGGAGATATAAATAAAACAGAGGTCAGATTTAGGAATGTCAATTGTCGTACCCAACATGTCATATATTTAACTAAGTGCACAAAATGCCCTTGTTATTATGTGGGCAAGACTGACAGGTGCTTAAGAAACAGAATTTATGATCATTGTTAATCCATTAGGAAGAAAGCAATGAAAAATGCATTGCATAGGCATCTTGTCAAGAGCACAAGTTGTGACACTTTTAAAATTGCAATATTAGAGCATATAGTGGTCAATCCCAGGGGGGCAATATTTGTAAGAGACTAGGGGAAAGAGAAACCAGGTGGCAGATATTGTTAAATGTGTCTGTGCACCCGGGTTTAAATGATAGTATATCCATCAAGCCTGTATTTGAAAGCAAGAATTAAAAAGTATATAATACAAAGGAGAGAGCATATTGAATGGTGACTGTATTGTATTTGAAATTTTTCATAGTAACACATGACAGTGTTCATAAACAATTATTTCAAACTATGAAAAGTCGTATAAATCATTTTTAAACTATTTTTAAATTAATTTTATAATATATGATGTACAATATGATTTTTAAACATTATTAGTGATATAATGAAGCATTGAATATGTAGTATTAGGAGTGATTGTATTTAAGCACTGAGCACTTTAAATGTTTAATTGATGGAGTTAGCAGTTGGTATGATTGGTTAGTAGTATATATAAAACCCAGCATGAAATTAATGTATGTGCTCTGATGAAGTCTACTTGAAGTAGATGAAAGCACTTAACAAGGTTTTAAGGGGTTCATTTTGTTAAATAAAGAAGTGTTTTATAAGGAACTTTGGCGAATTCTGTGAGTCCAAACAGTCAGCACAGCGAACAGAGTCTTGGTCCATTCATTTATTTATTGTGTTGACTTTTGCTGACAGAAGTTGCATTTACTGGTTGGTGTGAGTGAATGGATTCACTTGACGAGTTGCCATTCATATTCTCTCCAGGGAGGAGAGATGAAATACAAAAAATGCAGTCGGAGATGGCGATAATTAAGGGTGAGCTCACTAGGCTTATAGAATTGATAAGCCAGCCTGCAGGAAGTAACGAGGACACGACTATGGTGATGTCATCGTGTATGCTCACTGGAAACAAGTCTTTGAACCAGATACCTAACGGTCAAGGGAATGGTGGTGTACAGGAGCCTCTTATGGATCCTCTGTAGTTGAAAATGCCAAGGCGGGAACAGTAGGAGATGGTTTGTGAGTGAAGAACAGCGGATCAGAGGTCGATTTTAATATATCTGGAGCAAGACCTAAGAGTGTTGTTCCAAAAAGAACATATGCAATGGTGGCATTCCCTACCAACAGGTACTGTTAAAGCACCTATTGACAAATGCAATAACGGTAAAGAGATTCGGTATGAGCTGGACAATTTTTTTAATTGCAATTTCGATTTCAACAGTAATGAGCACAACAGAATGAGTAATAACAATGAAGATTTAAATAATGTTAATGACAAGATGTTAAAAGATTACATATACAAGTTTGGTAAGAAGCTGGGGATTGTGAAAAGTATTCAACTTGACAATAGGTATTTGAAGAGATGTTTGGATTTGAAAATAGTACCGATGAGCTTAAGATTTTATAAACAGCCCATGGGAGTGGAAATGAATGAATCAAATATATTAGAATGTATGAATATGTTTGATAACTTTGGTTTCAGCTTTATGAAATTTATTACAAGTTGTAATGATAAAAAATTATGTACACTTATGACTGAAATTGAGCAATTGAATGAAATCATCACAAATTATTTGTTATATAATGAATGTGAAAGTTTTTACAATACACAATTCATTTGGGTAGAAAAAAATAATAAAAAAACTGTTTGACATAAAATGCAGAAAAATAAAAAGGGATTTAGAACAGTATGAAAAAAACAGGCTTATAGATGGGTGAATAGTAATAAGATTGGTGACCAGAATATTGATGGCAATAAAACAGATGGGGGTAAGGAAGATAATTATGACAATAACAGGAAAACTGGATGGAAAAACTACAATAGGAATTTTTTAGGGAAAATGGAAGGATGGCAAGGAAGGGAGAATCAGGGACCCGGGACCTTCAGACATTGGAGAAATTCCTCCAGTCAGGAGAACTGGCAAAACAAGGGCAGGAAGAACTGGATAAGAAGGTGACTATAATCAAGCACAATGATGTACATTACAGTTTAGGGGATTTCAGCATATTTAATTACACACAGTTAGAATTGGAAAGGGAACATTTTGTATTGTCTTCTAAAGGAATGAAGTATGTTCCTAATACTAATTTTAATACAACTGATTATATAGTAGAATTTAAGAAGTATATGCAGAAACTGAATTTAGCCATCCACTTTCGTGATAAAAAGGATGTAATAAATGAGAAACCTTTAAAAAGAGAAGTACCTACACTCCCCATATGAACACTATTCTGGCAACGTTTGAAAAAGTTGTAACAGATGAGATATATGAATTTGGCAATAAGTGCAAAAATAAAAAGAGGAGTTACAATTTGAATAAAAGTGAATTTCAAGTTTTAAAAGAAATTCAAGGGAAAAATGAAATCTGTGTTATGAAACCAGATAAAGGGGGAGGGGTTGTGCTATATGATATGTTTGAGTATGTAAATAAAATAAATACAATATTACTTAATTCAGGGAATTATGAGGTGTCATAATTAAATGAAGTTAATATTGGGCACCATAAGATAGATTTATTTTTGGAAGAATTTTTATTGGACGGAAGGATAGACACGGATATGTACAACTTTTTAAAAGTGAAACATCCTATTTTAGGAACGATAGTGGAAATCCTCAAAGTACATAAAGATATTATGGATCCCCCTTTTCGTCCTATAATATCAGGGAACAAATCTAAATCTTTTCCCTTTGGCACAGTTATAGACACTTGGCTAAAATCTATATATCAAAAAGAACCACACATTGTTATTGATTCTTGGGACTTTTTGGGTAGACTTACCACTGATTTGTGTAAAAAGGATACAATATTTTTTATGATAGATGTGGTAGATTTATTTTCCTGCATTCCTAAAGAAGAAGGAATGAGACGGTTTGCCAGTAGTATTACAAAATATGCTGGTTGGAGAATGTATTGTTAACATTGGAATTCATGGACATAGTATTAAAATACAATTACATTTTCTTTGAAGGAGAATACTACAGACAGAGTAAGGGAGTGGCAATGGGGGTGGCTTGCACTCCCATTTTTGCCAATCTAGTTCTTCTTGACTGGAAAACTGAATATATATTTGATAGTAAATGGTACGAATTTATAGTGTTATGTAAGGTTTTTGGATGACATATTTATTTTGTGGACTGGAACCATAGAAGAATTAAATTTATTTTTTGAATATTTGAATTCTTCCAGTGAGTACCTGAAATTTATATACAGTTTTGATATGAAAAACATTTTGTATCTGGATACACACATATCCATTGGAAATGGTCGATTTAAGTCCAAAATATTTAGGAAGAACACTTTTAGTAATTCTTACTTAGAATATTCTAGTTGCCACCCATACAGTCAAAAACATAGTATAATAAAAGGTCAGTGCATTAGAGCAGCGAGAATGACTTCAGAATATGAGGACACAATAGAGGAGCTTGACAAGATAGACAACATGTTCGGGGAAAGGGCATATCCCTTAGAACTGATAGATGACATTAAAAAATATGTTAAAAGGGAATGGGGCAAAAAATATAAACCCTTATTAGGTACTGGGCTTACTAGAATTTCTGATAATAGTAATGACATAGACAGCAATGCTGAGGTTAAGTAAGAGTAAATTTCAGAGAGCGTGTATATTCCAATATGGTCCTTATGTTAAAGAAATACAAAAAATAGTAGAAGAGAATTGGAACATTATGAAATCTGAAGACACTGCATATAAAATTGTAGGAGAACATCTGTTGTTTGACAATAAATCTGGACAGAACCTGAAGAGTAAATTTGAAAGCAAACCCACCATTGCTAAAGGTAAAGGAAAGGAAGGGGGCACCCGGAAATGTGGACAGTGCAATCAGTGTAGTGCGGTTATGGAAGACACGTCTCTCATACTGGGAGATATAAATAAAACAGAGGTCAGATTTAGGAATGTCAATTGTCGTACCCAACATGTCATATATTTAGCTAAGTGCACAAAATGCCCTTGTTATTATGTGGGCAAGACTGACAGGTGCTTAAGAAACATAATTTATGATCATTGTTAATCCATTAGGAAGAAAGCAATGAAAAATGCATTGCATAGGCATCTTGTCCAGAGCACAAGTTGTGACACTTTTAAATTTGCAATATTAGAGCATATAGTGGTCAGTCCGAGGGGGGGCAATATTTCTAAGAGACTAGGGGAAAGAGAAACCAGATGGCAGATATTGTTAAATGCATAAGTGCACCCGGGTTTAAATGATATTGTTTCCATCAAGCCTGTATTGGAAAAGCAAGAATTAAAAAGTATATAATACAAAGGAGAGAGCATATTGAATGGTGACTGTATTGTATTTGAAATTTTTCATAGTAACACATGACAGTGTTCATAGACAATTATTTTAAACTATGACAAGTCGTATAAATCATTTTTAAACTATTTTTAAATTATTTTTATATTATATGACATGTACAATATGATTTTTAAACATTATTAGTGATATAATGAAGCACTGAATATGTAGTATTAGGAGTGATTGTATTTAAGCACTGAGCACTTTAAGTGTTTAATTGATGGAGTTAGCAGTTGGTATGATTGGTTAGTAGTATATATAAAACCCAGCATGAAATTAATGTATGTGTTCTGATGAAGTCTATTTGAAGTAGATGAAAGCGCTTAACAAGGTTTTAAGGGGTTTGTTTTGTTAAATAAAAAGTGTTTTATAAGAAACTTTGGTGAATTCTGTGAGTCCAGACACTCAGCACAGCGAACGGAGTCTTGCTTCATTCATTTATTTATTGTGTTGACTTTCACTGACAGAAGTTGCATTTACTGGTTGGTGTGGGTGAATGTATTCACTTGACGAGTTGCCATCCATATTCTCTCCAGGGAGGAGAGATGAAATACAAAAATGCATTTGGAGATGGCGATAATTAAGGGTGAGCTCACTAGGCTTATAGAATTGATAAGCCAGCCTGCAGGAAGTAATGAGGACACAAGTAGGGTGATGTCATCGTGTACACTCCGTGGAAGCAAGTCTTTGAACCAGATAGCTAACGGTCAAGGAAATGGTGGTGTATATATTAGAGCCTCTTATGGATCCTCTGTAGTTGAAAATGCCAAGGCGGGAACAGTAGGAGATGGTTTGTGAGTGGAGAACAGCGGATCGAAGGTCGATTTTAATATATCTGGAGCTAGACCTAAGTGTGTAATTCCAAAAAGAACATATGCAATGGTGGGGCATTCCCTACCAACAGGTACTGTTAAAGCACCTATTGACAAATGCAATAATGGTAAAGAGACTTGGTATGAGCTGGACAATTTTTTTAATTGTAATTTTGATTTTAACAGTAATGACCACAGTAGAATGAGTAATAACAATGAAGATTTAAATAATGTTAATGACAAGATGTTAAAAGATTACATATACGAGTTTGGTAAGAAGCTGGGGATTGTGAAAAGTATTCAACTCGACAATACTTATTTGAAGAGATGTTTGGATTTGAAAATAGTACCGATGGGCTTAAGATTTTATAAACAGCCCATGGGAGTGGAAATGAATGAATCAAATATATTAGAATGTACGAATATGTGTAATAACTTTGGTTTCAGCTTTATGAAATTTATTATAAGTTGTAATGATAAAAAATTATGTACACTTATGACTGAAAATTAGCATTTGAATGAAATCATCACAAATGATTTGTTATATAATGAATGTGAGTTTTTACAATATACAACTCATTTGGGTAGAAAAAAATAATAAAAAACAGTCTGACAGAAAATGTAGAAAAATAAAAAGGGATTTAAAACAGTATGAAAAAAAACAGGCTTATAGATGGGTGAATAGTAATAAGACTGGTGACCAGAATATTGATGGCAATAAAACAGATGGGGGTAAGGAAGAGAATTATGACAATAGGGGGAAAACTGGATGGAAAAACTACAATAGGAATTTTTTAGGGAAAATGGAAGGATGGCAAGGAAGGGAGAATCAGGGACCCAGGACCTTCAGAAATTGGAGAAATTCCTCCGGTCAGGAGAACTGGCAAAACAAGGGCAGGAAGAACTGGATAAGAAGGTGACTATAATCAAGCACAATGATGTATATTACAGTTTAGGGGATTTCAGCATTTTTAATTACACACAGTTAGAATTGGAAAGGGAACATTTTGTACTGTTTTCTAAAGGAATGAAGTATGTTCCTAATACTAATTTTAATACAACTGATTATATAGTAGAATTTAAGAGGTATATGCAGAAACTGAATTTAGCCATCCACTTTCGTGATAAAAAGGATGTAATAAATGAGAAACCTTTTAAAAAGAGAAGTACCTATGCCCCCCCTATGAACACTATTCTGGCAACCTTTGAAAAAGTATTAATGGATGAGATATATGAGTTTGGCAATAAGTGCAAAAATAAAAAGAGGAGTTACAATTTGAATAAAAGTGAATTTCAAGTTTTAAAAAAAAAATTCAAGGGAAAAATGAAATCCGTGTTATGAAACCAGATAAAGGGGGAGGAGTTGTGCTATATGATATGAGTATGTAAATAAAATAAATACTATATTACTTAATTCAGGGAATTATGAGGTGTCATCATTAAATGAAGTTAATATTGGGCACCATAAGATATATTTCTTTTTGGAAGAAGTTTTATTGGACGGAAGGATAGACACGGATATGTACAACTTTTTAAAAGTGAAACATCCTATTTTAGGAATGATAGTGGGAATCCCCAAAGTACATAAAGATATTATGGATCCCCCTTTTCATCCTATAATATCAGGGAACAAATATAAATCTTTACCCTTTGGCACAGTTATAGACACTTGGCTAAAACCTATATATAAAAAAGTACCACACATTGTTATTGATTCTTGGGACTTTTTGGGTAGACTTACCACTGATTTGTGTAAAAAGGATACAATATTTGTTACGATAGATGTGGTAGGTTTATTTTCTTGCATTCCTAAAGAAGAAGGAATGAGACTGTTTGCCAGTAGTATTACAAAATATGCTTGATTACCATGGGAGAATGTATTGTTAACATTGGAATTTATGGACATAGTATTAAAATACAATTACATTTTCTTCTAAGGAGAATACTACAGACAGAGTAAGGGAGTGGCAATGGGGGCAGCTTGCATTCCCACTTTTGCCAATCTAATTCTTCTTGACTGGGAAACTGAATATATATTTGATAGAAAATGGTACGAATTTATAGTGTTATGTAAGGTTTTTGGACAACATATTTTTTCTGTGGACTGGAACCATAGAAGAATTAAATTTATTTTTTGAGTATTTGAATTCTTCCAGTGAGTACCTGAAATTTACATAAAATGTTGATATGAAAAACACTTCATATCTGGAAACACACATATCCATAGAAAATGCTTGATTCAAGTCCAAAATATTTAGGAAGGACACTTTTAGTAATTCTTACTTAGAATATTCTAGTTGCCACCCATGCAGTCAAAAATGTAGTATAATAAAGGGTCAGTGCATTAGAACAGCGAGAATGACCTCAGAATAACAAGGTTTTAAGGGGTTTGTTTTGTTAAATAAAGAAGTGTTTTATAAGGAACTTTGGTGAATTCTGTGAGTCCAGACACTCAGCACAGTGAACGGAGTCTTGGTTCATTCATTTATTTATTGTGTTGACCTTCGCTGACAGAAGCTGCATGCCTATTATCTGTCATCAATGTGCATGGTACTAGCAACATAGTGAAATATCCTAGGCAAGTGTGTTTGTGTATGGCACATGGATGCAGGGCATATACTGGGTACTAGTAGGGTTGCATACTTTGTTCACCAGGCCTTTTGCCAGATGTAGGGGTGTGGCTTGCCAACACAGTCCTGTGGCTGACTGACAGCTGTACTCATGAGGTGGCCAATGTGTCATAAGATGGACACCATATAGGAAAACTACAAAATCCACTTTCCAACATGTCTAGTGGTTAGACACTCACAGCCACCTCTATGCACAGGCTCTGACAGCCAAACACACACACTTGCCATGTCCTGTGTTCGAATCCCTACCTACCAAATCACACTGCAGCAATACACTTTTAGGGCATGCGCTACAACCGAATACTGGGTTACAGCACTCCTACAGGTGTATTCCTAGGTGGGTGACAACAACAGGATTGACAAAGGTAGTCATGTGATTTGTACAGAGAATGCATACTCTACAAAGCACTGTACTTGTCTCATGCAGACACACACACACACACACACACACACACACACACACACACACACACACACACACACACACACACAAACACAGTTGGCAAGTCTGGGATTAGAGCACCGACCTAACTACTTTATCACACAACATCATTACACAGTTACAGAACGTGCTACCAAGATTATTGGGTCACAGCACTCCCAGAGGTGTATTTCTAGGTAGGTGGCATCATCAGCCTTTCCAAAGGTGGGTATAGGAATAGTATGGAGTGTGAGCAGTCTAAAAGCATTATTCAGTCCTCAGGCAGACGAAGACAAACACAGACACAGTTGGCAATCTGGGATTAGAACACCAACCTAACTACTTTAATACACTGCAGCATTACACAGTTACAGAACGCGCTACCAAGATTACTGGGTCACAGCACTTCCAGAGGTGTATTTCTAGATGGGTGACATCATCAGCCTTGCCAAAGGTGGGTATAGGAATTGTATGGAGTGTGAGCAGTCTAAAAGAATTATTCAGTCCTCAGGCAGATGGAGACACACACACACACACACACACACACACACACACACACACACACACGCACAGTTGGCAAGTCTGGGATTAGAATACTGACCTATTTTATCACACTACAGCATTATGCAGTTACAGAATGCGCTACTGAGATTACTGAGTCACAGTACTCCCAGAGGTGTATTTCCAGGTAGGTGACATCATCAGCCTTGCCAAAGTTGGGTATAGGAATTGTATGGAGTGTGAGCAGTCTAAAAGCATTATTCTGCCCTCAGGCAGACAGAGACACACACACACGCCAGTGGTGGGAACAGAACACCTGCCTATCTACAGATCACTATTACAATAGTGCATAGTTACGAGTCGCGCCACAGAGACTACACATTTCAAGGCTGTCATTATGATCTTCTAGGAATGGGGACATCAACAGGGATGCTGGCAGTTAAGATATACATACCTGTGAACTTGTGTGTTTAAAGTAGGAATCCATCCTGAACTGGAGTATGGCCATCTGTGGAATGGACGACTACTATCACTATACAGGGTTACAATGGCCATGCCCATACACATAGAGGAACATAACCAACACAAGGTGTCACTGGGCATGCTCACATACTTAGTAGCACAGGGCTGTTTAGAGTGCACTATGTGTCCATCTACTCAAGGTTATACTGGACATGCTCATACACTTAGTAGCACAGGGCTGTTTGGGATGCACTCTGATTCTAAACACAGAAGGCCACAGTGGCCATGCTATTACAGTTAGACATAAAGAACACATTGTAATGGACTCCGGTGTTAGTAGTTGTCATTGTTAGCAGGAATGCTGCACTACATATATCTGACACCGGTCTTATACACAATGTCTGCTGCTGTCTGTCACCTTATATGTACCATTCTATACCAAGCACAATACTACCACTCACAGTGATGTCTTGCTAGGAGTGGCAACTGCTTGACCAACACAATGAGCCAATGTTCTGCTGTAATTACGAGGTTGTGCAGTGTTTGTCATTCTGGGATGACATGACTGAAAGTAGACAGGCCTTTGTCACATATCACATGCATCCATGATTCAAGGGAGTGGGGATAATACCTAGGTCGCATTTGCCCATATAGTGCCATTCCAAGGCAAATGTCCTAGACACAGGATATAAGATAGAGGACAACTGCATTGTATTCATATCCTAACCAGTGCTAGATGGGTAATCACAGCTGCTCACTATAGATCCAACAATGGGGAATACTGACATTTGTACAGTGAGGAACACCTGGCTGAAGGCTCTGTAGTGCACAATAGCACTACCACCATATACCTCAGAACCAGACATGTGGGCCATAACACAGGTACGGACCGCTCCAGGTGGTGGTGTCCCCACATACATAAAGGCCACTCACATGTACTGACCAGTACTCCCACAAAAGCCATCACAGATGAGTCAGGTGCAGGACACAGTGTCAAAAGCTGCATTCTAGGATGTAACCCTCAGACACCACCATGCCCTCGGGCCACCAACACACATCGATACATGTAGTAGGACATATAATAGTACAACACTATGTGACCCTTGACCAGTGGACTGTACCTAGCTCTACATCAACTGTGCAAAGTACCCATGTACTGACACAGTTGCATCATGTGTTATGCAATGCAATGAAATCACTGTTTATAACCAGGTCAGCTGTACACATACCAGGGGCCCTTGGTTATTTACAGCATTATCAGGTGACTGTTGCTGTACACCAGTAAGCACCCTCATGTTTGGATATGACATTTATGTACCTGCCCTGGATATGTACATGCCACACACATACAACATATATGTAAATAGCATAGCTGTTGTTGTCCTTTATGCAGGCAGGTGGCTACAGCCATTACACACATGCACATGGAATGTAGGTCCATGGCTGCTGAATGCTAACAGTACATAAGGCGTGATATCAATGTTGACAGAGGTAACATTCCCTCTGTACTGGTCACCCATTACACCTATCATATCATACAACAGTCCATGTGTCATGTATGTCATTACACATGTCCACCAATTGCAATGCCTACAAACATGCCCAAATGACAGGAATGTAGGACCTACACACATGTACATGCAGTGGTGTATGTTCAGATACCATGTGTGTGCAGTTGCTGATGTATGCAGGTGACGTGTGTCTTAGTACATCATGCAGTTGCAATGCAGCCTCAAAATTGCCAACTGTATATGGTGATATGCTGAAAATATGGAAAGATGTACCTCAGGTATGGACAGATGTGTGGACATAACTAAGTGATGGGACATCTTTGCAGATGGATGTTTGCTGAGGGCAGCTCAAAGGTGTGTCACAAGCGGTCCTACAATAACCTGTGTAACCGCTAGGCTGTGGTTTTGTTAACTGAAGGGGAACACACACAATATAGACAGTGGTCAGGGTGACACCAAAGCTAAATCACTTGACACCTGTAACAGTTAAGACCTCCCATGTGCATATATCAGCACAGTTTCTAAAGGAAGCATCAGTACACTTTCTAATGCGTGCAATACTGCTGTAAGTCTGTCATACCTATCATGAGATAGGCAGGTGTTTGATTCACAGTGCTGGCATGTGTGGTTGTGTGTGTGTCCATATATGTCACGTATGGTGGGGAATACATCTCAATTGTTACTCACTCTCCTGTACACTGTTGTAGACATCTGTACAGACTGCAATGTAGAAAGTAGGACATAGGCAGGAGTGTGTATCTCACACATGTGAGGTATCTATATGTGCGTGACATAGGTGTATTCAATAGTGAATGCCACAGTGTGTGTGTGTGTGTGTGTGTGTGTGTGTGTGTGTGTGTGTGTGTGTGTGTCTGTGTGTGTGCCTGTCTGGTCCCTGGAGTGAGGATGTATGTTACCATAGTAAACTGATAAGACCCCTCCTCCCATCCAGGTGATGCAATCTACTACCCATGTTGATGTCCCCGATCTTAGGCCATACTGACTACCTGTACATGTGTAATCTCTGTGGCACATCATGTAAGTGCACAGTACTGTAATGATGATTTGCAGATATGCAGGGGTCCTCACCTCAACACTAGCAACTGTGTGTGTGTGTGTGTGTGTGTGTGTGTGTGTGTGTGTGTGTGTGTGTGTGTGTGTGTGTGTGTTACTGTGTTGGTGAATCCATGAGTGTGTGGGTGTGTTACTGTGTCTCTGACTACATGTGTGTGAATACCTGAGTGTGTGGGTGTAGTTGTGTGTTTGCATCATGTCATGGGAATGTGTATTACTGCTTCCCAATGAGGCATCACTCTTCCCACTGGCCTCTACCCTTGTCATCAGCTAGACCGCTCTCTTACCTCCCCACTCCATGTAACTGTACCTGTGATGTCACCCAGTATAGATGTCACATCTGTAGCCCCAGTAGCTTAATACACAGCTATCATGCTCTTGGATCAGTAGATCTGTAGACGTGTTTGGAACGGGGGACTTTCTATCTGTGATGTGGAAGCTACAAGGTGCATGCTGGTATTTTCATACATACCTGTGAGTAGTCCACATTTACATATGGGATACTAACTGCAAACACTGACATACACCGGTACATGCAATTAGACCTGAAGGAGGAAGGCAGAACATCAAGACCAACATGCAGCTACTGTTGTTACACAAGACACATACTGTTAACAGTACAAAATGCATTGTAAATCTGTACTACGTGGTATGTCTGCTGCCTGTCAACAGTACACAACAATTGTAATCTACACTTATCTTTCTAGTCTGTTCATCCTGTGCATCAGACCATATAAGCATGTCCCTGCACCGATGGTGTGGATGACAGGGATGCAGCACAGGCATCATCATATGCACAGGGGATAATGTTTGCCAGAGGCCTAGGCTGCACCATTGGATGACATCATGTGTGTGGATTAGGGCCTTTGATCTAATTGGGTGTGTGTGGATGTTATGCATGTGTGTGTTGCAGTGCCCTATATGTTTCTGGTGTGTGCGTGTATGTATGCACACAGTTCTGGCATGTGTCTGGCCTACACAGGGGGATTATTGACAGCTGTGGACTGTACAGGCCAGGTTTTACAGTTCACAGTGTACGGCCACATGACCTGTGCCTGTCAGGTGTTGCACGGGCACTACCAGGCAGAGGTGCAGATTGGGTACTGTCTGATGACACATGTCCACTGGAACCATGTCCCTGTTTGGACCATCCAGGGCCACGTGCACATGGCCTGCTGTGTCCTGGTGTGGACAGCACAGCACCAGCTGCACTGCTGCTGCTACCGCCACTATGGGAGTGGGCATGTGAGGTAGCTCGTTCACGTAGACCTGAAACAGGTGATGTAGCAGGCCTACATCCACGTGCCCGATGCCTCACTCCTACCAGATGTTCCAGCACAGACAGCTCACGCTCGCGGATTGTCATGCCACGGTGAAGGACTCTAACCATGTCACCCAATCGTCTATCCAAAGCTTCAGCAATCTGCTGTTGAGCATTTACCATTGCCTGGATGTTGTTGTTTAAAGAACAGACAGCAGCCTCCGAAGCCTCTGATCTTCTCTGTTGTGCTGTTCAGCATGTGCTTGTGCCTCCATTACAGCCTGAAACATGCATCTGGTGACACCAGTTGATGCGCTCTGTCTTGCAGGGGCATGTTGGCCACAGGTCCTCCTACAAGCAGCACTGGCCACATGCCTGTGTGCAGCATCACCAGTCAGTTGGCTGACACCATGGGGTGTAGGCACACCTTCCATAGCCTCCACACTTTCCTTTTCCAAGCTACCACATGCCAACTATCCTTCCTCTATGGCCACTGGTGATGGGGTATGTGTTGGCATGAGAACTGTGTGCAAGGATGAGGGGGATATAGGTGGAATGGCAACCAATGCACAGATTCAGCTCCTGACAACCGTGCGTGTGCCTCAATCATACATTCATCATCACTGCTAGAGTCTGTGGGGACACTAACATCAGATGGACCGCAGGAGGGGAACACACCTACATCACCAGTGAGGTGTAGACAAGAACTGTACATTACAATCTATACAATAGATACAAGCACACACAGACACACAGACACACACACACACACACACACACACACACACACACACACACACACACAGACACACACACAGACACACGCTATAGCACCCAACATGCATGTGATATGACAGAAGGCATGCAACATGAATGTGATACGGCAGACAGCATGCAGCTCAGATAATAATAGTGATAGTTATCATACATTCCTGGGTTGCACACAACAGCATGCATGTGTCATATCAGAAGGCATGCGAATTACACAATCATAGCAGTAGTTAGCATACATACCTGGGTTACACCATGTAGACCAGCACAGGTTAACAGTACATCTGCCTGATGTGTGGCATATGACCTTGACAATCACATGTAGTATGACATGTGATCTGCTGATGTGTGCAATGACATGCATACATGTTTAACACAATGGTGTCTTGTCAAATATACAGTGGGGAAATGGTGCCCCAGTGCAGTGTTGTCTGTCCGCCCTACTGATATACTGCACATTTAGCTGATGTGCATGGCCATTGCAGGGAATCATGAGGCATCTCAATTGCTATACAGTGTGAGTTACAGACACAGTTCATAGCCATGACTGTGTTCAGATATAATACATATATACTGTGGAATGTGACCCACTTCACGGATGAGTATACACACTAAACCATGATGTGGAATGTGTGACACAGGTCACTGAAAGGTATACAGATGACACCCCTGCACATCTGCAACCATATTGCTGCTGCCTGGCAACTATGGTCAGACATGGCAAACTCGTCAGTACACCATGTCTCACTTGACATCTGTGTACCACACACACACACACACACACACACACACACACACACACACACACACACACACACACACACATGAGGAGCAAGGATTACAGTGATGTCCGACACCATCAAGGAGAATGTACTGTATCTGTGAGCTGATGTGGTTGTCTGTGTATGTATGTGGATACTGTACAGGTGACTGCTGTCATGTCGTGACACACTCAAGATGTTCAACACATCTTATGTGGTGGATTGATGTCATGCCTACACAAGATGTGCACAGGCCTGTAGGATGTCTAGTGTTCCACATCTGCTATATAACCATTACACAAAGGCCATAGTTGGACCATGTGGAGCCAATGTACGACAGGGTATACACACAAGCACATCACATCTACTGTGTGTGTTGCTTCATGTCTCTGGCCATCCTCCATGGCCATGTGTGTATATGTGTTGGCCAAATGGTTGTGACGGGCATCGATTTCACATGTCTGTGTTGTCCCGTATGACATACACCCATAGATGTTATATGCTCCACTGACGACAGGGTTATGCAGACAAAGGGTGGTATGTTTGGTATGTGGGATATGTTTTTCAGGATAGTTAGGCAGTTGTTGCAGCCAGCCCACTAGATGTCATGGACACATCAGATAGCACATCACATTGTGTGACATTCATAGCAGGGGTATGATCCACACTGGTGAATCCTGTGGGCTGGCCATACTCCAGCTCACTGTGTAGTACTGTTTGTATTCCCCACATGTGTAGTTCTGATCTGTAGTACATGTCCCTACAGTGAACAGCACCTCCACCATTGTATGCACAGCTGTCCACACATCTGGCAATGACAGTTTGTGAGGTTTCATGTCAGCGTTTCACATAGTTTGCAAGTATTGCACATGGGTAGCCATTGTGATGCATTGCAGGTCCAACCTGTATATTGTGACAGGACCATACATTATGTGTACATGTGGTAAATGGCTACATGGCAGACAGATATGTGCATCAACATGCCTGATAAATAATAATAGTCTCACCTGCAATGGGCTGCTGTTGCAGTGGAATGCCAGAGGTACCTAAATAGGAGTAACACAGCAGTATGATCATTATCCACACCTGTATGATAGCTACAGGGTGCAATGTGCATGTTAACACATACGCCAGTACAATAGACTATACTATGGAGTATGCACATGTGTGCATACACAGAGTAGCATACTGTAGTATGCGGCATGTGTGTATACATGCCTTGCATATGATGTTACATTACATATTGTACAGTGACACATGTAACTATATGGAATATAGTTGTTATATGTGCAGTAGTGACTTACCAGGCAACTCCAGGTTCGGTGACTGAGAGACACCCACTTCCACGATATCAGCTAAGGCTTGTGGATTTTGTTCTGCAGGTGTCTCCAGGTTGGCCAGTAGCTTTTCAGTACATGTGAGTGGGGGCTGGGTTGGTGGCCCACCACCTGTTGCACCTTGTTCCCTGGTGATTGCATTTGCACGCTGTTTTGCCCATCTAATGAGGTCTGTACAGTGTCTGCACACCTGTTGGTATGTGCAGTTGTGGCCACCGACATCATTCACCCTCCTCCGAAGTTCCTGCCACAGGGCGTCCCGCTGCTGTGCATCCTGTGGCACATAGCTGAACAGGACATCATACTTGTCATGTAGGTATGGGATGAGGGCCTCATCCTCCAAGTGGATATAAGGCGGTAGCCTTGCACGTGGCATACCTGGAAGACATAACGATGGAGACAGGTCACAGTAACTCACAGAGACATACAGAGCTACAGCTGAACATACATGTTACCACATTTATTATGATTAAATAGTTGTCTTTGCAAATCTACATGACACTGACATCACTGACATGTTTGTGTCACACACATTTGACACTCAATGGTGATTGGATATTATCACCATATGTGTGTGTGTGTCACCTGATTACATTGCTCATACTCCATGTGGTTGCTGTCTTGATGTGGGCATGTCTGTTTGCCTGTATTGCCTGTACTGGTGTTCTTACCTATCAGCACATGCCTGGATATGTCCACATTAATGCAGTCAACCTTGATGCTGTGTATATGTCACATATAAAGACTTACACTGCCTTAACGGACATGACCTGTGACCCTGCAGACTTGCTCATGGAAGGTTTTACATGTATGTGTTTTGCCATATACATCTACATGGCACTGTACAGCAGTTCAACATCCTGCCATGTATCACCTGCATTGCACACGTGATACACATGGGACACTGACTAGCCTGATAGTATTTGCAGGGATGGATATCAACTATAGCATGTACGGTGGAAGTCAACTAGTAGGCTATATGCCCTGGGCCATGTATGGATCTAGGATGAAAGGTTACCTAGCTGTAGCCAACAGGTGGGTTTATGGGGCCAGGTGAAGCAGTGCCACATAACTGATCCACAGGGTTAACGATACATTTACCATGCGGTCATCACACCATGTCTGAGAGGGGGGGCAATGTGCAGCTTTGCTGGACAGGGATGCATATTATGGCAGGAGTATGTAAAGTGTATGGGACAAGGATCTGTCCAGCATGTGGTGATCCTTGTACTAGGAAGGTGGATGTCCATGAAGTACGTGTTTGAGATCAGAATGTGTACGTGTAGCGTGTCCAACATCACTGGGTTGGACATGGCTTTATTCAGGGTAGGCATCATGCTACATAGTGGAGATGAGGATTGGGAAGGCTGGTGTAGGCTGTCTGAACATGGCCAATACCCCTTAAAGGAAATATGTGATTTGATATGGGTCACTTGAGTGTTGAGTATGGCTGTACAATGATCTCTATATTCATGGATGGCACCCTGTCATGATTAGGGTTGCCACATACGACTACCTGACAGGTGAGGTAACGTAACTATCACAGGAAAGACAACTGCCCAGCTGCATCCCTTACACACAGTGTCCATTATGTTGACCACTGCCTAGGTGATAGTTCATGGGTACAGGGTTATTAACATAGGGGTGACAATGCAATATGTAGCTGTCAGATTGTGGCCATATGTCACACACCTCACCCACAAAGCCCCTTCTGTATGTTGTCCACAACACTCTGAGTCAGCTATTGCTCCTAGGTCATGGTCATTTGCATACTTCAATAGGCAGATGCCTTCTGTTAGTCTGTGTAGTATAGACTACAATGAAGGGGGGTACAATGAATTAACCCTGACTTACTGTAGCTGGCACTGGTGTGATGTGCATGTATTATTCAGACACCTTCTGTAGTATTGGTTCTGCCAGCAGTCCCATTGCAAAATACTCCTGTGACAAAGGAATGTACATCTAGTATACTGAGTGTAGGTGGAACACAGTGTGGGTGATAATGTCCTATGACCTGGCAAGGTTATGATATGCAGTGTGAAATCAACCTTACTGTCATCTACATCTGTACTGCTGACATCAAATAAGTTGATCAAGGTTCATGGTCTTTCAGACCAGACTCAGCAGGATAGTAGTGCAGTACTTCCCATTATCAGTGGTGTCTTCCCCTTTGTGGGTTGTGATAACTGTTGGTGTGCACCATTCAGTGTGTACACAGCCTGACATGAATCTATGTTTTACATGATGTGCATGTGGAGAGCAACTTGTTTTGCCATATATGTATGATACAACCTGGGATGTGGACAGGTCCCATGCAGCCTGGGTGCAGCTTATACCTGCATAGTTGTGGTTACAGGGGCTCTGTAGTGTACATGGATATATGATTGTGTACCTGTTGGGGGGGTAGTGTGTTTATGTTATCCAAGACCCTATCTGGATTGCTTATTCATGCTCAGTACTTGTTCAGAACTTGTAAGCACTAAGTAAGCTACTAATTACTATAGCACTCAATCTTCCTCATTACCTAGAGGTAAACAGTTTTTGTACATACTTTTCTCACTTGCTTAGAGTAAAACAGCTCTTGTACTCACTTTCCTCACTTATCTAGGGGAAAATAGTTTTATATTCAGGCATGTCCAAGGGACAGCTCCCAGTGTTGTTTCTTGTCTATCTGATGAATCTGGGCATCTTAAGGCAATATAGAAACTGCCTCATGTACACAGACAAACCTCTCCGCCTACCACCCAACACTACAACCTGTGAGAGATGCACTTATCTAGCCAAACTGGAGGTAAAGCTCTCTCCAACCAAGAATGAACTTGACAGTCATGTGGAGAAGGTAAACATTTGCACCACACCACACTCATCACATAGTCTCACTAAATCTACACCACCATAATCCACCCATAGTAACACAAAAACATTCATGGATGCTCTCAATAATAATCTGTCTAAGCAACAGAGACCTCCAAAGTGGAAATGCAAGCAGCCTCCATTCGCCAACACAACCCCAATGACAAATAATAGCCCACAGACTCAATGTGCCACTCAACCACAGCCAATAAGGCAAAGCAACGTACCCAACACATTAGTCATAGGTGACTCTATAGTCAGGCACACTAATGTCCCACTCACCAGGCTAAACAAGTAGAAGGTTACTGTCAGCTGCCTGTTGGGTACCAGGATCCGCCACATAACCCACGCACTCAGGTCACTCCACAACAAGTACAAATATGACTCTGTCATTGTCCATGTTGGTGTGAATGACCTGAGATGTACCTCCCTGGACTACATGAAAAGAGACATGTAAGAGCTCTCCGATGTTGTAGCCCAGGCAGGTATGACCCTAGTCCTGAGTAGCATTCTGCCATTTCCCAGAATTATACCGCAGTACGAGGACAAAATGATTGACTTCAACAATTGGCTAAGTTTCTGGTGTCATTCTAAGGGGATTCAGTATCTGTCTGCTTGGGATGACATGGTCGACAGACCATGATGCTTTGCCACAGATGGCCTGCACCTGTCGCCCCTGGGATTCCAGATACTGGCTAAGGCTCTTGCTGCCCCTATAGTGCCTTCTTTAGGCAAGGTTCAAACAACATAATCACCACCATAACCGGAACAGGCAAGCACAAACTGAGGGTAATGCTATTCAATGCTGGAAGTCTAAATCTCAAAATGCACTCACTCAAGGCAGTCCTTGTAATGGAGAACATCGATATCTGTGTAATGACTGAGACCTGGTTCAAAGCTCCAGAGAGCACCCCTACACTACCAGGCTATAACTCATACCACACTTTTCAGCCATGTAACCTGGACCGAAACACCCAAGGTAGAGGTGTGTACATATTCATTAAGGATATCCACCCCTCCAGGCTAGTTGCTTATCACAATGCATCCGATGTTATCCAAGTGCAACTACCTCTGGGCTAAACTGTAATCCAAATTGTAGATTGCTACAGATCCCCCACCATGCCCCAAGATTCCCACTCTTCTTTTCTTCATGTACTGGAAATTATTAGGGTTGAACCAAACACCTTACTAATGGGCAACTTCAACTACCCTACCATTAACTGGGAAAACTACTCGTGTACCAACTCATTAGCTCAACGTTTTCTGGAATTCATAAACTCCAATGCTCTCGATCAACTTATCCACACCCCCACCAGGGGCAACAATATCCTAGACCTAGTCATTACCAACATGAGTGACCGGTGTTCCACACCTGAAGTCAACTCCTTGTTGGTTCGATCAGACCATAAGCTAATCACTCTTGATATCCACATCCCGCCCCCCCCCCATTAAGGAAACCACAGTATAATATTTCTACAAAGCCATGCTTCTTAAGACAGAAGTGGTGAACTTCATGACACCCATGCAGATGGACAATAAAGTTGCAACTGCTGAAGCCTACACAAATGCACTCTATAAGCTCTTACACAAGTGCATGGATCATGCTATCCCAAACAGAACCAAGATGCTATCCTCCAAAAAAGGAAGCCAATCTGGTAATCCCCTGCCATAAACAAACTGTACAACAGAAGGAAGAAACTATTGCAAAAGAGAGTAAAATCCCATGAGTGGAGGAGCTCCCTGGTCAGCCTCAGTAAGAAGCTGAGATCCCTTATAATATCCTCCAAAGCTAGCTATGAAAAGAAAATCACCACTAATTCCAAGGACAACCACAAAGCATTCTATAGCTATGTCAAAAATCTCAATGGCAACACCCAAATCTGCTCTGAGTTACAGCACAAAGGCAAGAACATTACAGAACCAGCTGATATTGCCAACATCCTGGCGGATAGGTTCAGTGCTACCTTTCCTCACCTCATCCCCTAAAGGGCCCATATCTATACAGGAAGAATGCAGAGTCCCTGTAATCACAACTACGCAGGTAAAAGCTGCACTCTCTAAAGCCAATATCACAGCATCCATGGGACCGGACAACATCCCAGGCTGCGTTTTACACGAACTTCAGAACTAACTGGTTCCCCACTTAAGCACCATGTTCAATAATAGCCTCACATCAAGCTTTGTGCCCCCAGCAACAGTTATCCCACTCCACAAAGGTGGCACCACAACGGACCACGGGACCTATTGCCCTATAAGCCTGACTAGCCTGGTCTGCAAGGCTATGGAGCACATCATCATGGATCTCATTCACAGAGACATTGGGTACCTCCAAACCTTTGACCCCACCCAGTTTGGTTTTGTTAAGGGCAGACCATGCCTCCTAAACCTGGTGGACTTCTTTGAGACAGTTACCAAGGCATTAGATGAGGGTAAGGAGGTCCACACAGCCTACCTTGATCTCTCAAAGGCTTTCAACACCATTCCCCATTCTGGTATTATCGACATACCCATCCACCTGAACATTAACCCCTACATCATGAGATGATTTGCAAAGTGTCTCACGAACAGAACCCACACAGTGAGAGTTGCATACCCCAGGTCTGACTGCAAACCAGTTACAAGTGGCATCCCCCAGGGCTCAGTCCTAGGACCCCTTATGTTCAGTATATACTTATCTGAGGTACAGGCAAACACAGGAGGACTTTGGCTGAAAAGGTTTGCAGATGACTGCAAACTAGGGGGCCATAATTGGTTCCCCAGCTGATACAGACACCCTCCAGAAGGGTCGCACTGAGACGGATACCTGGTGTCAATATTATGGCCTCAAGCTGAATGCCAAAAAGTGCATAGTCATCCCCTTTGAATAAAACAAATTACCCACGGACTACCACATAGGTGCTAGTTCCCTACATACAGAAAAGGTAATAAGGGATCTGTGAACCAAAGTAGAGAGCAATCCCTCCTTTGATAGCCATAATGCCAATGTGGTTAGAATATCCTTCTACGTGGCCCCCCCCAATCTCAAATGTGTTCGCATCTAGAACAAAGGAGACCATTGTGCCTCTCTACTCATGACTTATTAGACCCATTAAAGGATACAACACCCCATTTGGGCTGTACCTTACAAGACAACTGCAACAGCTTGAAGGACCACAACAGTACCACACCAAGAGGATTATTGACCTCAAACAGATGACCTATGCAGCCCAACTAAAGAAACTCCAGCTATACTCGGTTGCATACCGTGTACTCAGAGGTGATCTCTGTTTGACATACAAGGCCCATGTCCAACCCAGTATTGCTGGATATGGTCCACCTAAACAAAGCACCTGAGAGTGACATGCTCTAGGGATATAAACCTAACCACAACGATAACTAGGATGTGCTGGAGGGATAGATTCCTGACCCAGAAACTCCCCATGCTTTAGAACATGATTCCAATGTACATCAGGCAGGGCCCCTCACTAGCAGTCTTCAAGAGAAACCTTGACGGGTGGATGGGAGACAGACATGTACCCCGGGGATCACTGCAGTGGCTCTACTGGACAGAGGCATAGGGAACTAATGTCTTTGCTGTTCAGAGGCACAGGGAACTAACCTAAGGGGGTGGCAGAAGCCAACACACTAGCTAGGCTTATAAATACCCTTGGGCAGACAGCCTAGTACCTACCTTTAAACCTATTACATGTCTTATGTGCATGGATAGTTAACTCTTCCATTTTACTTTGCTATCATGCTGATAAACTGTTGGGTGACTACAAGTCATATGTATCCTGTTATTGTGTATTGTAAATGCCAATAGACATAACTAATGTTTGCCTAACATAACAGTAATGCTATGCAAAATGTAATACATATCTGCCTACAATACTGTACATTACACAGTTATTGGCACAATATCCCACAATGCAAATCATAATTGCACAGTAGGCCCACCTTCGACATGTTATTCACAGTAATACACAGTAATACACCCATACATATGCCTACTGTTACAGTATATCAACATATACTATCCCCTGCTATAGCACGTACGTGTTGGACCAACCCTGCCACTGACAGTGGCTGGAGAGGAATTGTTGGGTTCAAAGCCCTTATATAGCATCCCTTGTGGTGTATGAGGTGTTCGCCTTGTGACCTACAACAGTACACACATAAATACTACAAGCGTTACTATGCTCAACAATACATCACTACAAGATTACTGTTTCCACTATATGCATTGTGTACACTTTAAGTATTGCAGAACAGGTACTACATACACAGACATACTGAGTGTTCTACATACCTTATTAGTAACCCAAGGTGTTGTTGACTGTTATTTCAATCCTTTTCAGTTTGTGTTTCAATCTTCTTTGTAATGTTCTGCTGGTATATACAGATGGTTTGAATGTGTGACAAGCCATCCTTTTATACTTAAATACTGGTAACATGTGCTATCCTGACCACTAGTTGGTGTTCCAAAGTAATTAATTACATGCACATCAGCTGTGCAGCTACTCCATTAGCCAATACCATGGCAACAGTGGTGTATAATTGAGTACTCCACTTGGGCATTGTCCCTTTGCCTTACTTTCGAGGAAGACGGCCTGGATGTGTTGTTTGTGATGTATTGCAACAGCTATATGGAGACAGACAGAGATATATTAGCTTCATGACTCCCATGGATTGTGTGTAATGGCTAGAAGATGTTGTTCTACATGTGAGTACAGCTGTTATATTTCAGAACATTGCTGCTTATGCAGGGTTTGTTTGTAGCTGATACTTCTGCAGATGTTTCAATCTGGCAAGGATGTTTGATCAGCTCAAGGCTGTATGGCTATGCATGAGATATTAGGTGGTTTACAGTGTGCTCACCTGACATCTTTGGTTTGGTGTACATGTGTATTATACTGTGCTGTTAATCAGTAATTGGTAACACTTCCTGGTGTACACACAACCCTCTGAAATGGGATTAGTGCAAACAAACCCTGTGACATCAGCAGCTGTTCCATTGTATAACAGCAACTATTTTACATAGGGCCATGTTAGTGTGTCTCTGACAAGGTATGTTAAGGCTTCTGCAGATGTCGTACAGTGAGTGAATGATTTGTGATGTTATTACAGTTTGTATTGTAATTGGTTTGGGTGTGGGGGTGATCATTGGTGGGTGTACATAGCAGATGCAGGTGTGTAGGAACTGCTTTTATACATAATCGATATGTGTGTGAGGGTTCCTTCCCTATTTGAACACCTATCCTTTAGTGGACTAATACTATGGTAATTGCAGGCAGATTCATTAAGGCACTGTTAATTGGTTCCTGTATAGCATGCAGGTGATGTTAGTCCTTGAATCCTTTCGGCAATACGTTGAAATGTAATAAAGTGTTGCTACATGAAAGCTGTCTGTGTATTTCTGTCATAGGTATTTGCAGTCATTGGAGTTGTGTTGGTGTCTGACCCTCTTTGGCTAGGGTTGCCACCTTTTCAATGGCCATAGTGGGACATTTTCGGGGCACACATCAGATTTTACAGGCTGACACAAACCCACTGTCAGCACAAAGGATAGACCTTTGTTTTTTTGCCTAAATAAAATATTATTCTTGCAGCAGTTTAGTTGTTTATCCTGTTTCTTGTAACGTAGGTATTTTAGATACAGAAATAACTATTTTATGCAACTATTACATTACATATGGGACATAATTATGTCCTACAATCTCAGGACATTTGCCATTTTTAACTTTTTTGGTCAGGACACAACCACCCAAAGAGGGACTGTCCCTGGCAAAGTGGGACAGGTGGTAACCCTATCTTTGGCTCATGTCCATAGCATATATTTGTAATAGTGTATAGGTATATACTCTCCATATCCTTTGTTCATAAAGTTTGGTCGTGGCGGAATGTGTGATTGCTATGGTCCATGTTATACTCATATATGAACACTTTAACCTCTGTATACGGCATACCTACAGAATCCCAAACGCACACAATTCTGATGCCCACAGTACCGAGCCAAGACTCCCAAACCCCACATTACCGAACACTCAAACTCACGACAGTTAGACTCGTGAAAGTAACACAAATACGGATCACACACACGCACACACAGACACACTGCTACCCACCACATCTAAATAAACCATCCTACACTACATATGAGCAGGTGGGCAAGCCCCCCTACACCCCCCATGTGGGTGACTGCACCCCACAACCCCCCTACTTTAATATTCTACCTCCGAGATCGCACAAACAGACGCAGAAAGCAAACCCACACCCACACATTACAGTCCCCCAGGAACACACACCACACTCAGAACTCACATTTACACACACTACAGCCCTCAGAAACACACTTACACACAGTAACCTACCTGAACCCCAACACCAGAAGCACTAACCAAATGTCCCTTAACATCGGGATTTTAAAACTCATGCTTTTGGTGTTTCGGTACTGTGGTCTTTCAGTCTTTAAGCCTCGTAATTACGCACATCGGTATGTCAAGCATTCGGTATTTGGTAGGTATCCCATTTATATGTACCTTCATGGTTGTGTAGATTTTGTTAACCTATCTATATATCTACATATATATGTATATCCCTATATATCGACATATCTCTCTCTCTCTCTCTCTCTCTCCCTCTCTCTCTATATATATATATATATATATATATATATATATATATATATATATATATATATATATATATATATATATATATATATGACTTCATATTCGACACTGTGAAATCTGCGACACTCACCTCTTAGACACAAATCATGCGGCGTCCATATCATCGACAATTCCGATGGCGATCTTCCCCTTACAGGACCCATGGTAGCGCTTTCAAGGTAAATTATCACGGAATCACGTAAACCCCTAATCATTGTAACACAGGAAGAAGTGCTACCATGGGTCCTGTGAGGGAAGATCGCTTGCGAATTGTCAATGATATGGACGTCGATGGATTGGTGTCGAGGTGTGTCGGTGATTTCACAGTTCGATGAAGTATATATATATATATATATATATATATATATATATATATATATATATATATATATGTATATATATAGCATACACCTTTCATTGGGTACATGGCGGTTTGTCCTATTTCCACACATTCCTCCCTTCTGTGTTTTAACCTGTCAGAATACACAACTGCCATTGGTACATCTCAGGTAGCTTAGTGGTAGGTTATTGTGAAGATTGAGTGCATGGTTGCGTGTTCTAATCCTGGCAGTGGTCATTTTACCTCTCAGAGCAGGCACTGGTAGTGCAATGGTGATTAATGCACATTTCAGCAGTTGTGGGCAGCTTTGCCCATGATCTGCGTGATGTTCAGCAAAGGTTAAACCTGTGTGGCGCTTATCCGTGTAGTCATGTTTAAGCGCCACTTACTGGCGCAATAACCCGCTAACATCTGCTTCAAAGTGCTTTAATAACCTGCATCCAACATCCCTTATTCGGGACCTCAAAATAACGTAACAGCCCTTGCAGGTCTTGAAACTGAGTCCATGAACACTACAGTCACTGGCTTTACCACTGAGGCATCTGAGGTATGTACAACTTTTATGGTGTTTAGTATGTACAGTGTACTACAGCCGTTCCTCACTACTGCAAACAAATGTGTAAGTCAGTTGGTGTACATATGCATGATACCTGTTAATGCTCATATGTTTGTTGAAGTCAGTTTGCAATGTGACCTGACAGGGTGTATTATGGATGAGAATGGTTCTTTTTTTGTGTCTTTTTTTATATTGTGCCCATACTCCATGTGTACCCCTCCAGTTCACGTAATGAACATCCGACACAGGCCCTCCTTGATGCATATTCCATTAGCCAGTGGTCCTCCCTCACACCAATCTCCACGTACACAGCAACCATTGCTTCTATGGGGAATTAGGTTTATATTAATAGTTATAATACCAGAGCTGCATGCATAGATGTTACTGTATATATATATATATATATATATATATATATATATATATGGTTCTAGGTTATAACACCGACAGCACACAACATCGACAACAACATCACCGACACCACATCATCGACAGCTCACAAACACGACACCACACACACTCAACACATCACCACAACAACCAATAAACAAAACAAATTCTGACCAAAACCACACACACAACACAAGCACACCTAAATCTAACAAACAAACACTAAACCTTGCATACACAACTATCCACTACCCTAACGAAACCCTAACCCTAAGGTCCGTCACTATAAGCGCACTAACCTAACCCGCTCCCTGACCCTAACTCACTTAACCCGCCCTAACCCAAAACATTCACTATCGCACCCTTACCTAACTTCGGCCTAACCCTAACTCACTTAACCCACCTAACCCAAAACAGTCACTACTGCACCCTTACCTAACTCAGCCCTAACCCTAACTCACTTAACCCACCCCTACCCCTACAGACCGCCAACATCGACACACTTACCTTACTGCAGACCCTAACGTCCGTCACTACTGATACTTACATCCTTTCCCCATCTCGTGTTCTCCGCGTTGGTGTTTCATCCGTCGATCTTCTCGCGTCGGTGATTTCGCTGTCGGTCTTCCCATCTGTCGACGTTATAACCTAGACCCATATATATATATATATATATATATGTGTGTGTGTGTGTAGATTCACTTTAGAAGCTCGAATTCCCAAAATCTCGAACTTCATATGGTCAAGACCAAAAGATCGAGTTTTGGAAACTCGAACTTCTAAAATGAAGCCCAAAAAAAAAAAAAAAGTCAAACATCGCCCCCCCACACACCCCCTACTTAAATATACCAACTCCGAGATTGCGCTACAGTGGGGAAAAGGGAAATCTCCCATATTGCACTGTATGCGGAAGCGCAAAATGGGAGATTTTCCACTTCCTGTCAACACATAAAAAGATAAAACATTACGTACACAGAGCGCATACAGCCTTGCCTCTGTGTGCGTAATGTTTTAAGGTAAGTAAAGTGTTATTTTTTAAAACTTTACATATTTGATTTACTGAAATGTCGATCATATGGTCTCGACCATATGACATTCGAGATTTCAGTAATTCGATTATGTAAAGTGCTTCTATATATATATATATATATATATATATATATATATATATATATATATATATATATATATACATATTTCTATCTATGTGCACACATCAGTGATGTGTGTGTGTATATATATATATATATATATATATATATATATATATATATATATATATATATATATTTAGTATTAATTTGTAACACTTATACATATGTAGACTTGTATATTTTGATTCACACATTACAGTACATTACAATGTACTGTACATATGTACACAAAGTGACTGTCCCATTTGTGGTCTGTACTGTGAAATGCCTGTAGTATAAGGTGTAGGCTAATGACCACTTACTATGTATACAGATTAGGTGTCTTAGTGTTAGGTCCCATGACTATGGTGTGCATGGTCCAGGGTTCAACACCTGCAATGTATTAGACATGTTTTACTACAGAATAAGGCTAATTTAAGCAGTTGTATGCAGGTTTAATGGTGTTTGTGTGACATTATACCAGTGGTTGTACACAGTTAAACAAACTTTACATCCTGCAACCTGTGCACGCAAATATGGCCACTTCTGCTAACTACTCAGGATATATACATTTCAGTGACGTAACATCTCACTATGTGCTTACATAAAATTACATTGTCTGTTAACTGTACTCTCCAGCACACAGGGGTTTATGTGTGTTCCAAGTGTTTTTATTCTGTGGAATACTACCTATATATGCAAGCTGTGGTTAAGGTATACTATGTAACATGTAAATCATCTCTGACTTTATTGGGATTTGAACCAGGACTGCACAGATATTATGCAAATGCCGTAGCCATTACACTATTGACATTAATGTTCCTTCTGCCTATTTCCTATGTCCATGAATCCTATGTGTAAGCTTGGCTACACAACAGGCGGAGCCACCCACACCCAGTGAGCTTCTTGAAATACCAACACACATGAATTGAGAGACTATACATTAACATCCTAACTACATTTGGCATAGCCACTCACTGACACACTTCAGGGGAAACCTTGATGTGTGACTGGGCAACAGTATATACACCCCTGAGATCATGTGTCACAGAAACATACAGCCAGGGTGTGGGGGAGCCACTCCAGTTTTATAGCTGCAAGACCTGTTGGGGAAATTGAATGCTATGGGTTGTCATGTTAACATGCCCTTTTGAGATCACTATATGCCCCTATCACCCTACAGCACCCCAGACTTCAACAGCTTCCAGCAACTCTGCCTGGAATCACTTCATTGGCTATGCTTGACAGAGGCTCAGTTACTTCATCAATGGTGCAGGTAAAGCCACCACACTGTAGCTATGCTTCTAAATGCCCTTGGGCAGATAGCCGACTACCTATCTGTGAACCTCTACAATGCAGGCCATCTCCAACATCATATGTGATTATACAGAGTTTTCTGATCACAGTATACAGTGTAAAATCACCATGTAGTCAGACAACAGTTAAGTACAGCAATAGCATACAGACTACTGATACATAATCACTCCAAAAGCCTATCTTGGAAGCTAATGGACTTGTATGGGTTTCAGGCTTTGTATTGCTTACCAGTATGTTACCTACAGGAAAGATGGGACACAAGCACAGATGGGAAACATGCCTGCAACAATGCCATACCAACTTGCATGTGTCAGCCTAAGGCTTTGGAATGCTGGGCAAGGCTATTAGCACCCCCATGGTGCCACTTTTAGACAGGTCTCAGAGGTGAATATCACCTCCATGAACTGCACAATAGTGGAATCAATGAGAGTTAGGCTACTCAACACCAGGGGTAGTACTCACAACATGCACGCACTCACAGCACCCCCTAGTATGGACAGCATCTACATCTGTTCTGTGACTGGGACCTGTATAAGGCTCCTGTGAGCACACCAGCACTACCAGACTACAACCCATAACACACATTTCAGCCACTGAACATGGACTGGCACAGACATGGGGGGGGTGTATCCATATTCATCGAGGATACCTATGCCTCCAAGTTAGTGGGACAGCATGATACCTCTGGGATCATCCATGTGCAGCTAACATCAGCCATGACTGCAATGCAAACTGTGAGATGCTACAGATAACCCTCCATGATCCAGGAGCACCACTACAACTATCTGGAGACAGTGGTAAACATGACAGTCCTACCAGACACCCTGTTATTGGTCAATGTCAGCTACCCTTCACTTAACTGGATAACCTACTCCAGTATTCACTTCCAGCCCAGCACTTCCTGGGATTTATCACCTCAGATAGACTAACGAGAGGTGAAAACATACTAGAGGTGGTAATCACTGACATGTGCAACAGGTGCACTACAGCAGAGGTAAACAGGTCACTGTTTAGATCTGACCATGAACTATTCACTGATGATTTCCACTCCCAACCATCTCCCCCACCCAAGGAACACACAGTGAATTCCTTTCCTACAGCTAAATTCACAGTACTAATGACAGAGGTGGGAGGGTTCACAGCCCCCACGCTCAGGGATGACACTGCTCAAGATACAGACAGAATTACAAATGCACTCTATAAGCACCTACAAAGATGTATGGGTCATGCCATCAATGGTAAACTAGGACTCGCTACTCCTACACAAGGGCACCAGTCTGCTGAACCCCTGCATTATACAGGCTATACAACAGAAGTAGGACAGTAGTCCAGAACAACAGCAAATCCCAAGACATGCAGACATCCGTGACCAGTATTAACAAGATACTTATGTTACTCATGTAATCATCCAAGGCTGGCATGGATTCAGAATATGACCACAAAGGCTTCTTTGGCTATGTCAAGGATGTAAGCAGTAACACACAGATTTGCACTGTGCTGGTGCAATATTGCACTGAATATACTGACCCTACTGATATCACCAACACACTTGATGATACATTCGGAGCAAGCTTCACCCCCTACAAGGCCCACGACAATACCAAAAATGTACAATATCCCAGACATCTGAGACATACAGGTGGTAATGGCCCTTTCAAATGGCATGACAGAGCATCAATGGAGGCAGATGGTGTCCCAGACTGCATCCTGCAGACACTACAAGACAAAGTGACCCCCCGCCTAATATAGCAATTCAACATCATCCTCTATACAGGCTACATGGCCATTCACTGGTGCATGGCAACAGCTATTCCACACCACCATGGTGGTGACACAACTGACCATGGTAACTACCACCCCATAAGCCTGAGTAGTCTGATCTGCATGGCTATGGAGCGCATCCTCATGGCACTCATTAACATAGACAATGGTAACCGCCAGACACTTGACCCAACCCAGGTCAGCTTGATTGAGTGCAGATCATGCCTACTGAACCTGTTTGACATCTTACAGTCACCTAGACTTTAGGTGTGGTGTGTGGTAGCTCACACATACTACCTGCACCTCGCCAAGGGTTTTGACACTATTCCCCACTCAGGTATTATTTCTATACTCACCAGCCAGTACATACACCAATACATCACAGGTTGGTTTGCCAACAGGCTTACACACAGAACCCACATGGTAAGCCTAGCAACCTCCAGGTCCAACTCTTGACCAGTCACAACTGGTGTCCCACAGGACTCAGTCCTGGGACCCATACTATTTTCCATATACTTCTCAGTGGTACGAGCTAACACAGGTGGACTACAGCAGGCTGTGTTTGGTGATTACTGCAGACTGGGAGCCATAACTGACAGTCCAGCTGTCACAGACATCCTTCAAGGGGCCTCACATAGACCAACACAGGGTTTCAGAGTCATGGCCTACAGCTAAAAGACACATACTGCACGGTCACTCCATTTTTGGAAAGTGCACACACACATATTAACACATGAGTGGCAGACACTATAATTCAGACGATGTAATGGGTATGTGGGGATTACATTACATAGTGATCTCTCCTTTGACAATCATATCTGCGAAGTAGTTAGGACATCCGTCTATGTAGGCCATCTGATTACTTAAGGGTCAGACTTAGGTTATTGTGCCCCTTTACTCATCACTCATCAATTCCATCATCAAGTATGATAACCCATTTTGGATGTACCTCAGAAGACACATCCAACAGCTGGAAGGGCCATAAACGTACCTCGCAATGAGGGACAATGCCCTCAGACATGTGTCCTATGCTGCCAGACTGCATAAACTCTTGTATTACTCAGTGGCATCTCGTTTACTCAGAGATGATATTTGCTGGCCAACAAAGCCGTGTCCAAGTCAGGCTTAATGGATATGCTCCACCTATGGGAATCCATGTCAAAGTGAGCCAGACACTGTAATGAGCTACACCTTGCCACAACCATAACTAGAAGATGCTGGAGTGACAGATTGCTGTCACAGGTACTCCCCATGATTTGGAACTACATCCCTGATTACATTATACGGAGCCCCTCACTAATACTCCAGGGAATCCTTGCAGAGTGGGTGGGGAACAGTGGATACACCCCAGGGATCCCACAATTGGCTCTGCTCCACAGAGGGACAGTTAGTTAATCAATGGGGTGGCGACAGCAGACACATTTTGACTAGGCTTATGAATGGTCTCGGGCAGTTAGACATGTACCTACCTATGAACCTATACATACAGTATCGACACATGCTGATAGCTTAATTTACTGTTCAGGTATTGACTTACCTTGTGCCAATGGCAGTTGTGTGTACAATAGTTAAGGGCTGCTTATGTCGGATGCACACAGTAGACCACCTATACATGACAATTTACAGGTGGTTGTGTGTGTGTGTCACCCATGTTTGCTATGTGTGCAGGTGGAGAAGGGTGTTAGCCCGTAGGTGCCTACACTGTCAGTGTGTGTGCTATACGTTCCCTCTTTGCCAAGGCATGGGCATACTGGGCATGCCTCCATCTGCCTACTGGGGCTGGCACAGGGTGTTCGTGGTCTGAGTCCCTCTGTGCCTGTGGGGCCCTTGGCAATGGTGTTGGGCTGTGAGGGCATTCACCATTCTGTCCCTGCTGCAGCTGTTTCCTTTTGGATTTATCACCTCAGATAGACTAACGAGAGGTGAAAACATACTAGAGGTGGTAATCACTGACATGTGCAACAGGTGCACTACAGCAGAGGTAAACAGGTCACTGTTTAGATCTGACCATGAACTATTCACTGATGATTTCCACTCCCAACCATCTCCCCCACCCAAGGAACACACAGTGAATTCCTTTCCTACAGCTAAATTCACAGTACTAATGACAGAGGTGGGAGGGTTCACAGCCCCCACGCTCAGGGATGACACTGCTCAAGATACAGACAGAATTACAAATGCACTCTATAAGCACCTACAAAGATGTATGGGTCATGCCATCAATGGTAAACTAGGACTCGCTACTCCTACACAAGGGCACCAGTCTGCTGAACCCCTGCATTATACAGGCTATACAGCAAGAGTAGGACAGTAGTCCAGAACAACAGCAAATCCCAAGACATGCAGACATCCGTGACCAGTATTAACAAGATACTTATGTTACTCATGTAATCATCCAAGGCTGGCATGGATTCAGAATATGACCACAAAGGCTTCTTTGGCTATGTCAAGGATGTAAGCAGTAACACACAGATTTGCACTGTGCTGGTGCAATATTGCACTGAATATACTGACCCTACTGATATCACCAACACACTTGATGATACATTGAACAAGCTTCACCCCCTACAAGGCCCACGACAATACCAAAAATGTACAGTATCCCAGACATCTGAGACATACAGGTGGTAATGGCCCTTTCAAATGGCATGACAGAGCATCAATGGAGGCAGATGGTGTCCCAGACTGCATCCTGCAGACACTACAAGACAAAGTGACCCCCCGCCTAATATAGCAATTCAACATCAGCCTCTACACAGGCTACATGGCCATTCACTGGTGCATGGCAACAGCTATTCCACTCCACCATGGTGGTGACACAACTGACCATGGTAACTACCACCCCATAAGCCTGAGTAGTCTGATCTGCATGGCTATGGAGTGCATCCTCATGGCACTCATTAACATAGACAATGGTAACCGCCAGACACTTGACCCAACCCAGGTCAGCTTGATTGAGTGCAGATCATACCTACTGAACCTGTTTGACATCTTACAGTCACCTAGACTTTAGGTGTGGTGTGTGGTAGCTCACACATACTACCTGGACCTTGCCAAGGGTTTTGACACCATTCCCCACTCAGGTATTATTTCTACACTCACCAGTCAGTACATACACCAATACATCACAGGTTGGTTTGCCAACAGGCTTACACACATAACACACATGGTAAGCCTAGCAACCTCCAGGTCCAACTCTTGACCAGTCACAACTGGTGTCCCACAGGACTCAGTCCTGGGACCCCTACTATTTTCCATATACTTCTCAGTGGTATGGGCTAACACAGGTGGACTACAGCAGGCTGTGTTTGGTGATTACTGCAGACTGGGAGCCATAACTGACAGTCCAGCTGTCACAGACGTCCTTCAAGGGGCCTCACATAGACCAACACAGGGTTTCAGAGTCATGGCCTACAGCTAAAAGACACATACTGCACAGTCACTCCATTTTTGGAAAGTACACACACACATATTAACACATGAGTGGCAGACACTATAATTCAGACGATGTAATGGGTATGTGGGGACTACATTACATAGTGATCTCTCCTTTGACAATCATATCTGTGAAGTAGTTAGGACATCCGTCTATGTAGGCCATCTGATTACTTAAGGGTTTGCATCTAAACAGAATTAGGTTATTGTGCCCCTTTACTCATCACTCATCAATTCCATCATCAAGTATGATAACCCATTTTGGATGTACCTCAGAAGACACATCCGACAGCTGGAAGGGCCATGAACGTACCTCACAAAGAGGGACAATGCCCTCAGACATGTGTCCTATGCTGCCAGACTGCATAAACTCTTGTATTACTCAGTGGCATCTCGTTTACTCAGAGATGATATTTGCTGGCCAACAAAGCCATGTCCAAGTCAGGCTTAATGGATATGCTCCACCTATGGGAATTCGTGTCAAAGTGAGCCACACACTGTAATGAGCTACACCTTGCCACAACCATAACTGGAAGATGCTGAAGTGACAGATTGCTGTCACAGGTACTCCCCATGATTTGGAACTACATCCCTGATTACATTATACGGAGCCCCTCACTAACATTCCAGGGAATCCTTGCAGAGTGGGTGGGGAACAGTGGATACACCCCAGGGATCCCTCAATTGGCTCTGCTCCACAGAGGGACAGTTAGTTAATCAATGGGGTGGTGACAGCAGACACATTTTGACTAGGCTTATGAATGGCCTCGGGCAGTTAGACATGCACCTACCTATGAACCTATATATACAGTATTGACACATGCTGATAGCTTAATTTACTGTTCAGGTATTGACTTACCTTGTGCCAATGGCAGTTGTGTGTACAATAGTTGAGGGCTGCTTATGTCGGATGCACACAGTAGACCACCTATACATGACAATTTACAGGTGGTTGTGTGTGTGTGCCATCCATGTTTGCTATGTGTGCAGGTGGAGAAGGGTGTTAGCCCATAGATGCCTACACTGTCAGTGTGTGTGCTATACATTCCCTCTTTGCCAAGGCATGGGCATACTGGGCATGCCTCCATCTGCCTACTGGGGCTGGCACAGGGTGTTCGTGGTCTGAGTCCCTCTGTGCCTGTGGGGCCCTTGGCAATGGTGTTGGGCTGTGAGGGCATTCACCATTCTGTCCCTGCTGCAGCTGTTTCCGCAGGATCATATTGTGTAGCATGGCACATACTATGAAGATGTGGGCACACATGCCTGGAGAGTACTGCAAGGCTCCACCAGATATGTCCAAGCAACAGAACCATGATTTCAGCATCCCAAACACATGCGCTATGATGATTCTGGTTTCTGCATGTGGCTCATTATGGTGTTCTTGCATGGGTGTGTGTGCATTTCTGATGGGAGTCATCATCCACGGTTCCAGTGCATAGCCAGCATCCCCCACCAGGTGGCCATATGGGATGTCCCCCCTGGCAAATACTTGATACAGCTGTGAGGCATGCCAGATGTTGGAGTCATGATAGCTTCCAGGGCTGCCAGCACATCCATCCATCCATGATAATGCCCTGGGAATTGCACATGACCTGGCAGTTGATGGAGGGGTATCCCTTGTGGTCTATGTAGCGCCTACCCTGCTCACTGGGTGGTGTCTTGATGTGTATGTGCATGCAGTCTATTGCACCCAGTACCTCTGGGTAGTCTGCCACACAGTGGAAAAGATGCATATTGCTGGCCAACTCCTCCTGCATTCGAGGGAAGTATGTGTGCTCATTGGCATGTGGTAACATGGCATCCAGGAACTGGTGGAGTACCCTGGATGCTGATGCCTGTGAGATCCCCATGATATCCCCAGTTGGCCTTTGAAAGGTACCTGTGGCTAGTATTCTCAAGCTTACACATACCTTCATGTCCACTGGGATGGGTTCCCCTCTGTTATTTCTGGCTCTGAGGTGTGGCCGGCACAGCTCAACAAGTTGCTGTATGGTGTCCCTGCCCACCCTGTAATGCTCTACTATCTCCAGATCATGTAGCCCCTGGCAGGTTACCCTGGGTCTGAACACTCTTCTCCTCCTCCTGTGCCTGAGATGGTTGTCAACATCATCCTCCACACCACCATCAGTCTCCAACACATGCTGGTGAATCAAAGCTATGGCAGCCCCTAACATGCATATATTAAAAGTTCCCCGTCTGTATACACCAATGGTGTAGAGTGTCTGGGAATACACAAGTGTGTGTGAGGTGCTTTCACACTTTATACTATTGTGCAATGGATGCTGCTGGTGTAATTGGGTGTGTATGTGCAATTCCAGCTGCAGAATATCTTAATTATGGGTTTTACTGCAGGTACTGGTATTGTGGGGCCTTTGGTGTTGAATTACACTTGGCTGCCATGATTCATCTATTGCCCTTTACTTCACTTTTCAACCCGATTCCCCTCCCATTGTCAGGCATGCATCCAGCTGCTGGCTTTCTTGTTTTGTACTTTCCCAATCCAGGATTGTGTAGCAAAATGTGTTATGTAGCTGATTTACTGCAAGTTTGCTTTGTTCTACTTTGACAGTTCTGTTTTCTTTGCAGTACGGCACCTCCCCTTTCCTGTTCTGCAGGTAGCTGCTAGCAGCCTTGTTAGCTGTTGTCAGTGGCCCACTGTGGGTTCCTAGGTGTTAATTACTCATTTGTACTCCAATTACCATGCTGCAGCATTTCCTTATTGTCTTCCTGTATCCTTCCTGTTTCAGCTGTGGTGCGCACCGTGCACAGCCGTTTACCGGGTTTTGAGTGTGTTTTCATCCACGTTCACATGCACTTTCGGTTACCTTGTGTGCTCTCAGCTAATCAAAGCTATGGCTACTTCCACACCCCTATCTTGCGGCTTTGCTTAGCAACAGGGAAACTGGATTAGAAATGTTGCAATGTGCTTACAGCTAAGATGGCGCACCCCTCTCTTGATGTCATCTTTATCTCCAGGCTACACCTCGGTGTTATATGCTGTGAGGTACATCCTTACACCGGTGTGGATTTTGGGATTCAGTATTATTTGTCTCATTTGCGTGACATTGACTACTAATTCCTAGTTACCGAGCAGAACACTGTCACAGACCCTTAGCAACCCTTGCGCCATGGTTGTGGTATAGCGGGCATGCCACTGACTATTATGGGGAATTCATGAAATGTGTTACATTGCAGTTTTATTACATATAAATATATTTTCATTGTGATCCCGTTTGTGCACCAATGCATTGCGATTTTACTTTGTGTTAGTGTGGCCATGACATTAAATGTTCTTTTTTATGTGTTATGCATGATTTTTTATGTCAATGGCTATATATTTAGCCATTGGCATATATTAACAGTATAATACGTGAATTTGTTCCGCTGTCATGGCACCGATTTTATGTTTGAAAAAATGTAAACCATTTTTTCGGTTTACATTTCTGCATGCTTACGCTACACCTGCACCACTCCATGAATCGCTATATACCTTCATTTGCATGCTACACTGCTGTGCATGGGGTAATTAGCATACATGTACCAGGAGCTGTGCAGCTGTGGCATACACTGGTAGTGCACGTGGAAACAGCTCGTACCTGAATCGCTCAGCGGCCATATGTGGTGTTAGATCGCTGACTCTACGCCTGTCCAAGCTTCATGAATCCCGGAGTTTGTTTTTACAAGGCACTTTCTACTAGGCACCAACACAAATGCTGCAGTTGCCAGTATCAGTAAGATAAGACAAGACTGTCAATCAGTCTTGCCTGTACCTGAACACCGAGGACGTGGTGCCTGTGTCTTGTATAAGGTCATTTCAGTAAAGGCATAGTAACTAACATTTATGTACGTGATTGAGTCCTGAATAGGAGCACTTCGGTTTCCAACAGTTTGCAGCAGTACGTTTACCCATCTGTCTGGATCCAGTGAAGGGCTGCAGGACAGGAAGTAAGCAGTTGCATAATTTCTCCAGGTTGGTGATATTTTAAGTTCAAATTTGCCACTGCCAAATTAGTTTCACCAGCTTTCCAAGTAAATATACAAGTTTTCATGCCATCTACAGTAAGCAGCATGGCCAACTGTCTCTTTGGACTTTGGTAAGCAAATTTTTGCGTTACATAGCATGAATGCCATAAATCAGGCTAGTAAAAATGTAAACAGAACTTAGGACAGGTAAATGTACATGCATTGAGTAAAGGTAGCAAACACATTATTACTATTATTGTGTCAATTTTAGACAGACTACAAAAGTTGTATAAACAGCATATTAGCAAATCTAAAACCTTATTAGGGCAAGTTGACAGAAAATATGCAAATGCATTACGTCTGACTGGTATCTTAAATAGAACATGATTGGTATGACAGCAAATGTTTATTGTGCAAGACGTATGAAACTGCTTTTTTTGTGTGCAGTGTTATAAAAGTACAGCTCAGATTATTGTTAATGGTAAGCAACCACATAAGGGTTATACACTTGCATTATGTCCTGTCATCACATGTAAAAATGTTAATTTCAGAGTTACAACAGCAGTCATATCAGTTATGGACAGAATCTTTTGTACATCTTGATGAAGATACTTGCCAAAGAATCACACCGAATACTTGCTAAAAGACATTAATATGAAGCACTTTTCATCTTGCTTTGTAGCAAGACTTCTTCAGATAACAAATGGTCTCAATACAATTAATTTTATACAAATGAAATTGGTCATGTGATCAACATAAAACCACTAAAACACACAATCAACAACCCTCCCATAAATTTCGTTCTGACATTTTAACCCTTCAACTCTTACTAAACAAATATATGCAAAACTTTTTTTCTTTTTTCTTTCCTACTAAATACATATAACAATATAAATGTGTATGCATACTTTATATATATATATATATATATATATATATATATATATATATATATATATATATATATATATACTTTATACATGTTTAAAACAAGTACATTTATATACACACTTTGATTTTAATCACATATACTGATATAACGTGAGCAAAGACCACATTTTATCTACTTAGACTTCTCAATTTTAAAATACAAAAAATGGAACACATTTCATTCAGGCCAGGGTAATGATATGTATCAGTACAAAATTTCCACAAAAGCTCTAATTTATTTATTTATTTATTTATTTACATTTGTTGACCGGGAGTGTCCGACTGGACGTAGGTCCATTTTCAGCTGAAGCCCGGGGAGAAAAGCTCTACAGTTAAAATAAACAGACAGTAGTTACATTGGACTACATAGCGATTAACAATTTACATAGCAATTACTTACAACATATTTACAGACGAAGAACATAGTACATCAGTAGACAACTAGAATCTTTATCTGTGAAGTACATAACAGACATTAACAAATGTTACAATAAGAAGTTTCTGCTGTATAATAAGTACTAGGCTTATGAGCATCTGAGCTTGCTATAATCAAGGTAGTTAGTGGAGTGGAAAGAAAGGTAGTGATTGGATGGGGTGGGTGATATTAGAGTGAGAGTTGCAAGGGCATAGCCAGCATGTTTTAGGTGCGCTTTTAGTAAAGTTTTGAAGTGGGTGCATGATGGTACAGAGGTAATTGTGGGTAGGAGGGAGTTCCATAATTTGGCTATGGTGCAAGAGAATAGTGCTTCACCAGCAGAGTTATTGGCTTTAGTGATCTGCAAGTGATTTTTGTTGCTGGATCTTAGTGGTCTGGTGGTGCGATAGGGTTGGAGTAGATTCTGGAGGGATGGGACATTTAGTGGATGGTTTACTAGTTTGTGGGTGAGTGATAGTTGATACCATTGAAGGAGGTGAGGGAGTTCAAGCCAGCCCAGTTCAGCAAGTGAGAGACAGTGGTGACTATGGTAGGATGCCCCTGTGGTGAATTTGGCGATTTTGTTGTAGAAGGTCTCTAGCTTGTTTAGATCGCATTGCCTTAGGTTGGTATATATTGGAGAGGCATAAAGTAGGGTGGAGATAAGGTGGGAATTTGCTATTGAAATCTTTGCTGCTTTGGTGAGAAGTTGCTTATTTCTGTATAACACTCCTAGCTTTTTGTGGACTTTTTTTATGGTCATGGATATGTGAATGTCAAATTTTAGTTTATTGTCTATTTCCACTCCTTGCAATTTGGTGTGTTCAGTTGGGTATATAGCAGTGTTGTCTTTTGCTGTGATGTTAAAGTGAGAGTTGTTTTGAGTATGTTTGATGGATTGGAAGATGAGTAGTTTAGTTTTATTTGGGTTGAGTATTAATTGGGCATCAAATAACCAAGTTTCAACAAAGGAAAAGGCTTCCTGTGTGATGTTTTGCAGTTTGGGTAGGGACTGGGCTGAGCAGATGATGGTTGAGTCATCTGCGTATTGTATGAGTGTGCCATGTTTGGTGGCAGAGGCTAGATTATTGGTGAAAACAGAGAAGAGTAGGGGTCCAAGGATGGATCCTTGGGGAACCCCTATGGAGACAGGTAGTTGGGGAGATATGTCATTCTGCCATACAACGGATTGTTGGCGGTCAGACACGTAACTCTGAAACCAGTTGGTGACAGATTGAGAGAAGGATAGGTTATTGATGACAGAGATGAGTTGTTTGTGTGGGACCATGTCAAATGTTTTAGACAGGTCTAGGAAAGTAGCAGAGGAGAGTTAGCCATTGTTTTTATGCTGAAGGATAGTGTTAGTAAAGGAGAGTAAGGCAGTGGTGGTGCTATGGTTTGGTCGGAAACCATGCTGAGTATTGGAAAGGAGGTTGTTAGTAAGGAGGTAGCCTGAGACCTGAGAATGTATGCATCTTTCTAGTATTTTGGAGAGTGGCGAGAGAATAGCTATAGGTTCATAGGTTCATAGGTAGATACTAGGCTATCATCCCTAGGGCATTTATAAGCCTAGCCAGAGTGTATTTAGCTTCTGCCTCCCTATTAGATTAGCCTACTGTGCCTCTGTAAAGTAGGTCACAGAAGGTACCCTTTTAAGATTAGTTTACTGTGCCTCTGTCTAGCAGGGACACAGAAGAGATCTCAGGGGTGAATTTGCAATTTCTACATCCACGTGTCCAGATTTCGCTTGAAGAGGGTCAGCGAGGTGCTATGTCTAACATGAATTGGGATTCTATTCCAGAGTGATGGGAGCCTCTGGGAAATTAATCTGTCCCTCCAGCATGTCCTATTTATTTTTGTGCCAAGGTTTAGGTCCCTGGAGTGTGTAGCTCTAAGGGACTTGGATTTTTTGAGGTGGAGCATGTCCATTAATTCTGGGTTTGACATGGCTTTGTACGTCAGGCATAGATTGCCTCTGAGTAGGTGGTAAGCAACTGAGTAGAGGTGGAGTTTCTTTAGTCGAGCTGCATAGGACATCTGTTTGTAGCCCATGATCCTCTTGGTGAGGTACTTTTGAGGTCTCTCCAGTTGCTGCAGGTGTTGGGTAAGGTACATCCCAAAAGAGGCATTGTATTCAATTATGGGCCTGATGAGTGACGAGTAGAGGGGCACAATGACCTCCCTTGATCTAGATGCGAACCCTTTCATGATAAGGTGGGTTATATAGAAGGTCTTTCTAACCACTTTGGCAACGTGATTATCAAAGGAGAGATTAATATCTATGTTGGTCCCCAAATCTCTAATTACGTCTTCCGTACTTAATGGATTAACACCTATGTGGTAATTTGTGGGCACCTTGTTTTTCCCAAAGAGGATGACTATGCACTTTTTAGCATTTAACTTGAGGCTGTGGCTCTGGCACCAAGCATCCGTCTCTGTGAGACCCTTTTGGAGGATGCTTGTGTCAGCTGGAGATTCGATTATGGCCCCCAGTTTGCAGTCATCTGCGAACTTTGTCAGCCATGAGGCGGTAATTGGTTAGTTCTGTGGAGGGGCCGCCTTTGTGGAGGGGAATTATATGTGATACTTTCCACAGTGTGGGAATGTAACTTTCTGACAGAGATTGGTTAATCAAGATGGATACTGGGTAGGCTAGAGCATCAGCTGCAATTTGTAGGTATTCACTTGGGAGGTTGTCTGCTGCTAATTTGGTGGGCTTAAGTTTAGTTAAGAGTTTTTTATGTTGGAGGTAGGTACAGGAGAAAAAGAGAAGGCAGTGGGGAGATTGCTAGTTAAAGGTGTGGGTTGGAGGGGAGGGGGGTTGTGTTGTTTAGCTAGTGATAGTATGGTTTGTATGAAGTGTGTGTTGAATGAGGTAGCAATATTTTTGGAGGAGTGAGGGATGTTAGGAGGAGGGGTTCTGACTTTACCTGGGTGAAGGATGGAGTTTATGGAGGACCAGAATTGTTTGGGACTGTGTTGGGAGGAGTCTAGAGCAGACTGGTAGTATTGCAATTTGTCCTGTTTTATTATCTTTTTAACTCTATTGCGTAGTTCTAGGAATTTCTGTCTAGTTGAGGGGGTTTTGGTTTTGCACCAGTGCTCCCAAGCTTTATCCCTGTTTTTCATTTCTGACTTAGTAGTTTTCTGTAGCCATGGGGAGGGTTGTGCTTTCATTCTGGAAAGTCTTACGGGGGGCATGGTAATTAAGGATGCTCAGGAAGGTAGTATTAAAAAATTCAACTGTGTCATCAAGACTTAGGTACTTTAGGGGATGCCAGTTACATTCTTTGAGGGATGAGATGAATGTGAGTGGGTTAAAGTTTAGCTTTTTACGTATTTGGCAGTAGATGACAGGTTTAGCTTGGTATAGGTATTTTTTGAGTAGGAATGTTGGGGAGTGATCACTGAGGCTATCTGATAAGCAGCCTGTTATATATGACTGGGGGCTCTTACTGACTAGTATCCAATACAGGGTAGTGTGCTTGCTGGAGTTTTTATTTATCCTGGTTGGTGACTGGACTAGTTGGGTGAAGCCATGAAGGTTTATATGATGGGTTGGATTGTTGCCAGAACAGATTGCCAGTCAATATTGAAATCACCTAAAATGATAGTTTCTTGGGGGAGATGGTGGGTAGACCAGCTGAGGAGGTTTTCTAGTGGAGGGATGTTTTGGCCAGGTGGGAAGTAGCATCCAATTATGTTGATGGTTTTGTTTTGGTTTATTTTGAGGTTGGTATATATTATTTCTTCATTGCCTATTTGTGGAGCTGATGATTTTAAGGTCTGGTTTAGATGCTGTTTAAATATTATAGCTACACCACCTCCTTTCTTGTTTAGCCGGTCTACTCTTAGTATGCCATAACCGGTAGGGAGTATTTGCTCACTGGTAATGTGATGTTTTAGCCAGATTTCTGTCAGGATGACTATATCTGGGGAGTACAAGTCTATGGTGGCATGGAGTTCATGGACTTTGTTGGATATACTTCTAATATTTAGGCTTAGTAGAAGGAAGTCACTTGGCTTTCTATTGGCTGTGATATGGGAGAAGATGTGGTTTCTAGTCTGATTATGAGGATTGGGGTTGGAGATGGTAGGGCCAGGGTTGGGTTAGGGCTAGTTTTGATATGCATGAGGTTATTAGTTTTCTCAGTTTTTGAATGTGTTTGTTTATTAGGGAAACTTTATGATTGTGCTCTGTAGGTAATAGGTATGGTGGGAGGATTACTATGTTAAGTTGTAGGGATGCTTTATGTTTGAGTAATATAGTTGGTAGAATATGCAGGGGGTACATAGGGATGGTTCTTGAGTTGGTAGAAGGGGAGCTGAGTGAGGGTGAGACATGAGTGGTGGTGTGAGTAGTAGTACAGTGGTAGTGGTTGAGTGGCGGAATGATGGAGCTTTGGTAGGATGTAAGATATGCAAGGAGAGTGCAAGCATTGAGCATAGGTAAGGTATGCTTGTACATGTTAGTTGAGGAGGAGTGATAGTAGTGGGAATTATGGAGGAGGTAGTGTTGGGTTAGCGCTGTGGTTGGTTATTGGAAAGATGGGAGGGGTTTGTGAGTGTAATAAAGGTAGGACCACTGGGGGCAGGAGGGAATAGGGGGCAGGGTGGGGAGCGAAGTGGGTAGAGACCCTGTTAGTTGCTCTTATGAGGGGGCTGGAAACAAACAGGTAACAGAGTAAACTGTTAAATGAACATATGATAGTGACAAAGGGTGGTTGCAGTTTTAAAAATGGTGCCTGCCACTTGTAATATTTATTAACTTTGGGATTGGCTTAAGGTAATAAACAGGGAAGGGGGAGGGGGAGAACAAGGGTGTGAGCAGGCAGTTCTTTTGTACTGATGATAATGAGCCAAAGCAAAGACAAGTTTGTGTTTAAGAAACAATCATAATTGACCAAGCACTGCTCTGAAACTGTAAGTCATTTCTTAACCATTTCTCAGGTGGAAAAACAGGATAACCTTGTATCAGTAGGCTACTGTGGTCTCAGTTTAAATTAACAAACATACAGTATTGATCAGTTATGGATACTATTTGCTAACAAAAGGGAATAAGAGAGAAAGTGGATGATGAGTGTGTGTGTGTGGGGGGGCTGCTTACAAGCCAAAGCACAGTGCTCTCCGGGGGAAAATGAATATTGGCTCAAACAGGTACACACATACTCAAAGTTAACTTTAGCTGTTTGCAGACAGTTTAGACCCGGACTGCGCTTTTCTTATAATAATGATAAAGGTGGTACCGCAGCTGAATACTTAAGAGTGGTGTTAGGTCTAGAAAAGAAGAGTACAGAGAGGAGTAAGCACTTTTGAGATGGTAAAGATATATTATAAAGATTACAAAAAACAAACTGAGCAAATAGCTACTGTAACTACTAGTATATGCAGATACTGAGCCAATTGGAAAAATATCTGTTAGAAGAAACCTCATCAGACAGTTATGCAGTCACAGATAAAAATATAGCTAGCAGCACTCTGTCCAGGTCTCTAATGTGATTCTATCCACCAGTAACAGCACAATTATATAGAAATAATTAGACACCAGTATGAGCTGTCTACACGCAACACATTTACATGAATAACATTAGTGAACAAGGTGCAGCTATGCAAATAGACCATACTATTATACTAAAAACAACTTGGTGCAGACAAAATGCTAGCATGCCATAGTAACTTCCAATAATAAAGCATAAATCATATTAGATGTCTAACACAATTCAACATAAATATATACAGTTGTAAAATATCTAACACAATTTACCATAAATAGGCATTTACAGTTGTAAAACACTTACGTGAGAGACACTGAGCTCCTCATGGGGACTGTAGCAGAGTGGATTGTAGTTTTAAAAATGGTGCCTGCCACAGGTAATATTATTTATTTAGAACTAATCTTTCTAGCAATAGTGTTTCTGGGCCACTCCTACCATCTGATACAATACAATCTACTGCTCTAAATTTAAAGCAATGTTGTGGATGTTCTTTAATATGTCTTGCTAAGGCATTCTCCAATTTTAGTTTACTAATACCATATATGTGTTCATAGACTCGTTTCCTTAATCTTCTCTCCGTTTTGCCTATATAGAACGCTGGGGAATTTTGGCACATAGCTGCATATACCACTAAGATTGACAATCTAATCTGTGTTTTGTCTTATATCGTTGCCCCTGATGGTAAAGTTCTGCCTGTATCTATATGTTTACAAAAGTTGCACATAAGACATTTAAACATTTCTACCCTATGTGTAAGGAGAGTAGGTTTCCTCTCCAGAATACTTTTTAAGTTAGGTCCTCGCTTAAAGGTAATATGAGGATGTTCTTGCAATGTCTGTCTCACCGTACTATCATTTTGGACTATATGCCAGTTTTTAATCAGGATAGAATAAATTTATTGGGCATTCATGCTGTACATTGTGACTAAGTTATGTGTGCCATATAAGGCTCTTGTGAGTTATTTATGGTTTCAGTTATGTTCCTGTTCAATGGATCCAATATTTCCCTGTGTGATAAAATAGGTTGACAGAATCCAGTCATTCTTTTATGTTGTACCTCCTACATCTTCTGTACATCTTGTTAGACAAAAGTGGCATGAAACCAGTGCAGAGTACAAAACAGATAAGAACAGAAATTATGTTCATGGTGAACTGACAGAAACATTTAATAAACTTCTAAGAGACAGACAGAGTGAGTTCAAAAAGTTTAAACAACATATGCAAACACTTTTTCAGAAGTGCATAAGAGCTTTAGAGTCAGCAGACAGAATACTAAAACATATCAGACAGAATATCAGACAGCCTGTGCAGAATCACAAGACAAAATAATCTGGTTAGTAAAGAGTTAAAGCAACAGCAGTTAGCTACACTAATAAAAAATAATTTATGACATTCTACTCTACATTTAAAAATAGTTAAGCGGACACAGCACGATCTAATGTACCTTTCATTCAGTTAAAGCAAGACACTTATCAGGTAAACAGTAATGTAAAATCACCATTTCACATAACAGATCAGTTCTAGGGCATAAAAATCAAATGAGAGTAGTTAAAAGCAGTAAAGGCATAAGGGCCCAAGACTGACATGCATGTATTTTCTTTTCACCTAAAGTGCATCTGTTTAAAATGCACAGCAGCAAAAGGCAGACAACAGCAAATGTAAATAATGTAAATATATTTGTTTTAAGTATGTGTTGGTTAAGCCAATATCTATTTTGTTTCTTACAATATTTTGTAATTGTATAATAGCATTAAAAATAGCAGAGACTCCAGCAAAAACAGTCTTCAAAAGCAATGTTAGTAATATAAGGTTGCACTGAGTATATAATATTACAAATAAAACCCAAGTTTAAATTTATGCATAGTTAGGCAAATTACAAACACTTATTATAGTTCTAAGTGTTTTACAAGTGTATTCTAATATCAAGTTGCAAGTGCATTAGCAAATGACTGAAGGTAAAGAAAGTGCTGAAAGGGTTAAGAAATGTGCTATGGTTTAACAGTCTGGAATGTGCAGAAACGAAAAAAGTAAGAGATTTTGTTTTATGTGAGTTTTTGATCTTCCCAGGCTGTAATGGGTAGTTACAAAGAATGTTACTGAGATAAAATGTTACTGGTACTGAAATTTATAAGGTCAAAAAACAAGACTGGTTGCTAGGCCAGTTTGGCTTATGTTTTTCTAAAACATTATTGTTACTAAAACATAATTAAGTATTCACATGTAGCATTAAGCAAAAAGCACAAAAGTCTGCAAAGACCCTATTTGATAATTGTAATAAAATGACACAATTGTGCAGACATGTCATCATAATCTGCAGGTAAATACTAAAAGTAAAAGAAAAAACTCAGTTATTCCAAGTGCAAATAGTAAATGAGCCATGGTATATAATTCAAATAAATTATGCAGGTCCCTTGACAAAAAAGGGGAGGGTACAAATACCTACTAGTACCAGTGGATGTCTTTTCAATTCTCACAGCATAAAACAAATAAACAATACTACAATACATTGCTACATACTACTGACGGAAGGGCACTATTCTACACTGACTGTAAACAATACTGCAGAAGGGACTAAAATAAAGGTACAAAAAACATATTGGTTTGTGTAAATTATTAAAAGACAACCATGCCTTTTTATTGTCATTAAGTGATTAGGGTGCCATCAACATGTACAGTAGTGAGACAAAAATATCAAAAATACATTTTAATCTTTCAGTAAAGTTTAATTAGCAGGCTTCAGTTTAATACTAAGTTTACTCAATGGATATTACAGCCCATGTATGTACAAATACAAAAACATTCTGTAACAGCAAGCATATGCTGTACAGTAAATGGTTTAATATATAAACAGCATTCTTCAGTGTATAAACCACGTTTTCTACAACATTCATAAATCTGTGTAAATGGACAGTTTTGCATTCAAGTTTTAAATTGTTCACAGAAATTACTTCTTAATTCATTTGTGTGTTTAGTAACAAGCCAAAGATTAACATTTATGACATATGTGTTTATTCAAAAAACAAGACTGCAATGCCTTTGCAGTAATATCCACAAGCATTGTCAATATAAAATAATTGTATAGAGCATCATTGTACAGAGTCATATTCAGCAATTGCAATATACAGCTCATAACTGGTAAAACATTTTTACAAAATGGTCTTCAAAAAAAAAGTTGTTAAATTAAATAGCTTATCTAATTCTAGTAGTAATGGTTGTTGTGTTTCTACTAAGCAGTAATAACAATTAACCAAAAAGTATATACAAATGTAGACTGATTTTGTATTTTTAAAATAAAACAGAGGGAATTGTTAGATATATATTTAGATATTTATAAATGCATGTACTTTGTTTGCTAGTTAGATACACTTCTGTTGCTATATTATATATAAGAATAATATAGTCAGATAGATGCATGCATTTCTGTTTGCTAGCATACATATATTAGCTAAATGACAGCATTCATGTGCATGTAACATGCTGGTACAGCTTGAAAAAATGCTGTTAAGGATAAGCTGAATGTTCAGTGTTTAATGCAAGCTTCAAGGACTATAGATAAAGATGCAGGTGTGAGGAAGGAACCGAGTTGGAAGCCAAAAACAACTTACTGAACTGTCATGTAATTCACCTTGTAACAAGAACACAAAGGAGCTTATTAACAGACTGCATAACATAATCGAAAGACTGCTTTCACATATAAACATTCTCAAACAGAAAATACTCCCTAAAAGTTTAATAAGCAGACTGTATGACATCAGAAAGTACCAAAGTAATGACTTTGAGAGTTCCCAAAAAGCTGCTTTCATAAGAATGTATATATGTGAGATGTAATCTGATCTCTTGGGAGATCTGTTACAACTGTTTATTGGAGAATACCTTTCATGTTGTATTGAAAAGAAACTTGAAGACGTTAAACCCTGCAAGCTGTATATTATTGTATGTGTCGCCTGTTATATAGACAAGTTAATTTAATATTTCTGTGCAAGAAAGATAATAATATACTGCTGACAAGTTTAATAATCTGCAAAGTTTATGTGCACTAACCACACTTTGTTTTTTACGAGGCACTTTTTCTACTAGGCACCAACATTGAAGCTGCTGTTGGTAGTATCAGTAAGATAAGACAAAACTGTCAATCAGTGACAATCACTGTCAAGCATTCATTTTAAATAACTTTTCAAAACTTATACTATAGAATTTCATACCGTCTTTCTCCACCCAATAGAATGGAAGTGGCCAAAAATGTTCTTATACATAAATTTGAATATGGTTTATCTCTCTTTATCTTCCATTCTTCCTACAACACTGAACAAGTCAGATGAAGTCCAGACCAAGCTCTAAAAACGTCAATAAACAAAGGAAAAAAAATGAATCTTTAATGATAAACACAAGCTTCAAACAAAAAAAAGCTTTTGCTACAAGAGCTTCCTCGAGTGTCACTTCCTGTTTCATGTATCACATCCCTAAATATATGCACAAAACATAATTAATAATCACATACATTTAAAAATTTCTACAACACTAAAAGAATACAGACCACTGAAAATAAAACCTGTTTATCTGTTTTACTTGCTGACTCCTGTATTCACCACTGCCTTCCTCTATAGAAACTAAATTGACTCTCTGTAACAGAAAGAGCTGTCTAATATTTCAAATATTACATGAAGAATATAATCCCCCCCCCCAGAAAAATATACCCTACCATCAGAGAAATATCCTACTCTCTCAGAAGCTCCTGGCTGAACATATCTCTCTGTACAGATAATCTTTTAAAACAGTGATGGGAGAAAGGCCCTTCTTAAGACTTGGACCTACCATGTGAAATAATCTCCCCCACTGACTTATCATGTTTGGATTTCTTAGTTGGTTTTAAAATCAATCTGCTTGAACAATTCATTAATGAGTCTGCACATAAATGATTTGATTAATAGTTAACAATGTTGCTAACTAATCCTGCTCTACTCAGCTCCTTACTAAAACAATTATAGAGTTAACTGTACAGTTTGACTTGCTGCCTATGCATGATATCATTTCAAGTATCAGTATGTTGTCCTTCACTTTGTCTCACTTAATTATCATTTTGTATTCAATCTTCAGTTTGTCCCACTTAATTCTCATTTTATATTCAATCTTTTACTATTTTATATCTATCTATCTATCTATATATATATATATATATATATATATATATATATATACATATATAGAGATATATAGTTGCATTGGTATATATCTGTAATATGTTTGTTTTTTGCTACTGAATTTCACACCTGTGCCTGGTTCATGGCTGATAAGAGTCTTCTGACCAGTCTACCTACCTGGTCATCAAATAGAAGTAGGTTGAGGCAAATAAGGGAGCATCTCACAGAATAAAAAGAGGAGCAATTGCCAAGTGCTAAAGTATTTGAATAATATGCATCACATTAGAAATGTCACTGCTCAGTATTTTTGATAACAACTCCAAAGCTCCCCTGTGAAACAGAAAGTAGAAAGGGTTGCTGCTAAACCTAGGGAGCCTATGGCAAGAAAACTAACCAGAGATTATATAGAGATATTACAGATATTTTAGAAATACTGTGAAATTTTGCATAAAGCAGAGGAATTAGGAAATCAAGAAAAGGCACAAATGGAAATATTTATGGAAGATGTAACTATGCCAAGGTTGGAGGAAGATGGGGCTCAATAATTAATAACTAAGATAGGAAGGGATGAGATAAAAATGATGATGCGTAAAGTATAATCAATCAACAGGGAAGTATTCCTGAGGAAGTTTGGAAGTTAGAAGGGAAGAGGTTGAAAAAGATATGGAAGGTTTTGTTTAATGATATTTTAAAAGGAGGGATAGTACCAGCATCTTGTAAGAAAGCTGTGATGGATGCATTGCTCGAAGTGGATAAAGACCATTCAGAACTGGCTTCATATAGACTCATTTCAATTTTAAACCATGGTTATAGTTTATGTCTGAACTAGCTAACAGAAAGGCAAAGGTGTTGCGAAATTTGATAGATATGGATCAATGTGGTTTTGTGGAGAGGAAGCAAACATTCAGCAACATTAACAGAACAATGATGACCAAAAGGAAAGCAGAGCATAAGGAACCTCCATTACTGTTGGTGTGTCTTGATGCAGAGAATCCATTACATTGAGTCAGATGAGATTTTCCGTAGGGCAATCATAGCATTTGTGTCCCCTGATAGAATAGCAGAGTTATTTAAGTGGCTACATGAAGGGTCAAAGGCAAGAATTCATGAGAGAGGGTTCCTCAGTGAAAAGTTATGTTTGAACAGAGGACCCAAGCAGGGGTATTATCTTTCTCCTTTGTTATTTGCTTTATACTTAGATCCATTGGCAAATAAAATAAGGGACTCACAAATTCAAGAATGTCACTTCAATGATAATCAAGAATAGTTAGGTTTACTCACAGATGATATTACCCTGGACTTAATAAATCCAGAAAATGACTTTCAGTATTGTGGGATACTTTGAGACTTAGAACTTCTCCAAACTGTTTGGAGAAGTTCTGCCTTTTTTCTTTTTGGATTTTTTTTTTTTTAGCCACTGGTGTGCCTTTGGGATTGTTTTGCCGTTCTGCTGTTTCATTTTACAAAGGCACTTTATCCAGCTGAGGTGTTTGTTTTGTCATACTTTGAGACTTAATAAATCCAGAAAATGACTTTCAGTGTTGTGGGATATTTTGAGACAGATTCATATCTTGTCAGGATATAAAATAAATGAATATAAAACAAAGTCTACTGTGGCAAACTAGGTACCCATACATTAACTGGTTTAGTAATACCCATATCTATGGGTGCTTGATAAGATGAAGTATTTAGGTGTATGCATTAAAATAATAAATACAATTTAAAAAATATAAGGGATTTCCATTCATTTTGCAATCTCTCCTTGTTACTGGACCCTAGATCTCCAGCTTTTCAAAATCATACTGTTACTGTAAGCATGGTAACTTTTCCATGCTAGAAAAGCCATACTTGTCAGTATTCACTAAAGCTCACAAGATAGCCTTGAAGTAACATATTCATAATTAAATAGAGAATTGGACTAATAAGAAGATAGGAAGAAACTAGGTCAGGATCCTTACCAACTTTCAGTATTGCAGAAATAAGAGCTTGTGTTTAACTTTGTGAAAGTTGTCACTGGAAAGATTACAATTCACCACTCTAGCAAAGTGGGGCTAAACATTTCTATAACTAAATCATAAATTGTCAGAGGAATATAACCTGACCCAGGGACCTTCCATGTCTAATCTGGTCATTATACTAGCTATAAGTAACTGGGACCACTAATGCATTCAACTAATCAGATCTCACTTAGTGCAGGCAATTTGAGATTGAATAGAGACTCCATAACCTTCTGATTATCCTGTGTTTGATTGCTCTTTCTACTCAACCAGTAAATACAAAACCTAGCAAAGTCTCTGTTTTGTACATAACCCATCAGTCTAGTCCCTAGACTATCAGATTTTTTTTCTCAGCCTAAGGGCCAAAGCTGCAGGCAAATTCTCAAAATAAATGAAGTTCAATGCATATAAACCAAAACTGATCTGCCCATCTACAATTTCCTGTATAGTCCTTTTAGCCAGTCCTGCTGCCCCTAAAACATTAGGAGAACTCCTTCACTCTGTGGCCCAGTCCTGCTATGTCTTCTGTGCCCTCCAATAGCCTTTTAGTTTTTCACATGTTCCTTGGAAATATCTGCCAGAATATCATACTGAAATTACAGACTGACAATGAATGTTTCATTTTCTGATAAACAAGGGAGCTCCTCTACTGATTGTACCAAATACAGGTACTTGTGTATATGATGACAGCCTTGAACTCTCATGGAAAATAACAAACATTGATGCTATTGGAGAGAATCATCCCTGTGCTCTACCACACCCACACACTTAAAATATGGTGCAAAATAATCTCCACCAGTCTGGGATCCCCCACCTCTTCAGGCATTGCAGACTGTGATTAAGACCAATCAGGTGGAACTGGGTGGTCACAAACCCCCTCTCATAGTATTTATATTAGCAACATGATCATAAAAAGTTTGGACATAAGAACTGCAATGAAGAAGTCCACAAGGATGAAAGCATTTATCCCAATAAAACCTATAAGAGGAATGATTTGTAGTCTGTCTCTCTTTTGAAGAAGGACGATTTGGAACTTGATTTATTTTGTTTTTAGATATAACATAATTTAGTTGAAAGGATTGCTCTAAATACTTGGGCTCTCAATAATTCTGTGTTGAAATTGGTTTGTCCTGATGGATACTCCCTTTATACAGCCAGGTTGAATTGGAGATACTGGAGTCCCCACCTGAGAGCTGACCTTTGATTGTTGTTAATCAGATTATTATGCTAGAGCTGCAGATTTTAAGGAAATGACACAAAGGTCATCAGGTTTACAATAAATGTGAATGCCTCATGCACAAATGGGCATGTACAGCCGCTTTCTAAATTAGGTGAAACAATCTGTTTTACAACCTATCTAACTGCTATTATCAATAACTGTTTAAAACTATATTACTACTACAGTCCACAAGCCTGAAGCAATCATCAGGAGTACTGCAGATGGGAATAAAGCACCTGCAAGAAGCCACCCACTGTATAATTTACTCTGTGACTGCCTCAGATATCTGTGGGGGGTCCCTGCAACAAACCAGTCACACAAACAAATGTTCCAGGACAGTAGGGTGGATGGACCATTCACAAACATCGGCATTACCCCCTAAACTGTCAGCACATGGATGCTAATCAGTCTAGGATCTCACTGGCCATCTAGCACTCCTTTGCCAAAAGGCAATGAAAATGCATCAGCCCCAACCCCCCACCTCCCCACCATGCAGCAGTAGATAAGAGTATGGAAGGCAGTAAATAACACAGCATGCTCGTTTCATTCAACCAGCAAACTAAAATCAAAGGTTTTCTCTACCCTTCAAGGAAAGAAGCATATTAACAACACCATCATCAATTTTACTACAATTTACCACAATGTGCTGCATCAGAAATTATGTTAGTACAGTGCACTTTATTAGCCAAACATTACTGATCAGAAATCGAACACTATCAAATATGCTAATAAAACATTTGTTTGCATTTGTCAAAACCATAAAGATACTCAACCAGGCAGTAAACCTGTGGACCATGTCGTTTTGTGGATGGCTATTGTATGAATGAGACTTTTTTTCTGTAAGCTACATTATACAATGAAATAGAGAGAAAAGTTCAGTCTGTTTCTTTAGCCATTGTCCTAAACAGCTACATGGTGTGTGAATGAACTGCAGTCTTTTAGTGTTTTTCATGACTAGATATTTCTCCTGAAGGACCAGTGGGCACAAAAGAAATCCCTTATCACCTGAGGTGTTCCATGGGTCATGTAAATATTAGCATGCACAAGGTTTGTGTTGACAAAGTAAAGTCATCTATATGTCATACTTATGTCCTCACATGATCTGAAGATCAGGATGAAAGCTTTCCTTCTTCTGGTGTTCCTGAATAACCATATTCACACACAAAAAAAATTTACCTTGGTCACCTTTGTCAGGTTTCAGTGCCTTAAACAGGACAATCTCTTCTCATGTAAACGTTGCAAGTCTAATCAGCAAATGTTATCAGCTATTTCCTGGTGTCTGATGGAGGAGCATAAACTTGGTGCAGTCTTTCTAAATGATTAGAATGTCAGTCTAGCAATGTAGCACAGTCTCTTTCTCCACTGAATTCAATGACCCCATCAAAAACAGATTAGCATGCAAAACATGAGCCCCAAAGTCTATTATGCTTCCAGAAGATCATTCTTTAACTCAGACTGCAATTTTTTTTCTTCTCTTTCCCTGTGATCCCATCAAGAAGACCCAAGTGGTGTGTGAGGGAAGGCCATCTCCATCTCTTTGTTTTTAACTGTAGACTGCTTCAGAAGTTCTGCAACTGTGCAATTTAGGTTAACAAATTCTGTCATGACTATAGACAAGAGAGCTGCTTCCAAAACTCCATTTGCTGCCTCATTGTTTATAAGGATTATCCATCATCTCACCAAGGTTGAGAGCATCTCCTAGGGGTTCTTGCACACCTGGTGAAGTGTCAAGTACTCATCTGGTCTCTAATGCCATTTACAAAAATATCTCAAAATCATACAGACAAACAAAAATGAGAAAATAAAACACATGCCCCAGGATTCAGCAAGCTCTGCACGACATGCAGGAATAGTGCAAGAGCTGCTGGAGGCAATATGGCCACAGAGCGATCCAGGAACAAGCATCCATGACGTGCACAAGCGTTCCTGCACTATTCCTGCATGAACACAGCTCCTGTAAGCTAATTACTCATTATTTTCAGATGAAAACCATGCAAATGAGGTGAATTAGCAATCCAGAAAGTTGGCAGCCATCCCTGCAGGAGTAGTGTAACCTGCAGAAATGTATTCAGCTAATAACCGAATACATTTCTGCAAACTACAAAACAGAGTCATGACAGCTCCAAATAAAAGTGTATATAATGGGGAAGGCATGCCAATGGCCAAATATATGGCCATTGGCATGGAAAATAGTTTCAAAATAACAAAAAATAACTTTTATTTTCTTCTGGCCGATTTTGGCCGTTTAAGCGTAGGGCAGCGGAGCGCAAACGGGATCGGCCTGAAAATAATAATAAAACCTTGAAAAAAACTTTTTAGGCAAAATTACAATTTTGCCATTATAGTCAATGGCAAGCAGAAGACATCAAGGCCACTGAATAGTGGTTGCTAAGGGGGAAGGCTCAGCATTAGGAGTCAATTCTATGCAAATGAGGGGAATGATACTGAATCACAGATTTCTCCTCATTGCTAGCCAGCACCCAACCATGTAGGTACAGGAAAGCCATGGTGTAAGCCTAAGAGTTAGCTGACATCATAGAAGGGTGTGTCAGGTATACTGTAAGCTTACTGGAGCTCTGTGGCTCGGGTTTGCCCTTAGCTTAGCAGAGCTAAGGAAGGGGGTGTGTCTGAAGCTGCCTAGCAGTCTTTACATTGCCTAAACGGGTGTGCGCGCTGAGCACCATGTTTTAAACAAAAAAAAAAAACATTAATCCAGGAAATAGCAGCTCCATTCACATCTGAACACTGGGTTTGCGTGGCGCGCCTCTGGGCTTAAACAGGAAGGCAATGAGAAGGGAAAACAGCAGTAGGAAGGTAATCAAGGAGAACTAGCATAGCTGGCAGGTGAAATGTATCAGAATCAGCCAATTACACAAGCAGCAGCCCAGCACACTGCTATAAACTATGAAAACACCTTTCCCTCTGTTTTTTCCCACAACCTCTATACCACCAGTGTACACAATTGGGAAATTTTGCCTAACAAAAGCAACAAAATGATAAGGGCTGTTTTTGCTGTCATAAATCAACATGTGGAAGAGGCTGAGGGTGGTGAGGATGACAATGCTGATGACCAACCCACAGTGAGGAGAAAGAGGAGAGTGTACAGACCCAGGGTAACCTACCAGGGGCTACATGAGCTAGACACAGTGGAGCACTATAGGGTGGACATGGACCTCATAGAGCAAATTGTTGAGCTGTGCCGGCCACGCCTCACACACAGAACCAACAGAGGGGAACCCATCCCAGTGGATACCAAGGTATGTGTAGGCTTAAAAATACTAACCACAGGTACCTTCCAAAGGCCATCTGGGGATATCATGGGGATCTCACAGGCATCACCATCCAGGGTACTCCACCAGTTCCTGGATGCCATGTCAGCACATACCGGTGATCACATATATTTCCTCAAAACCCATGAGGCGTTGACCAGCAATATGCATCTCTTCCACCAAATAGCAGAATACCCTGAGGTAGTGGGTGCTATAGACTGCATGCACATACACATCAAAGCACCACCTGGCGAGCGGGATAAAGTCTATATAAACCGCAAGGGCTTCCCCTCCATCAACTGCCAGGTCATGTCCGATGCCCAGGGCATTATAATGAATGTGTGTGCTGGCAGCCCTGGAAGCTATCACTACTCCCACATCTGGCGTATGATGCGGCTGTACCAGAGATTTGCCAGTGGGGACATCCCATATGGCCACCTAGTGGGGATGCTGATTATGCACTGGAGCCGTGGCTGATGACACCCATCAGAAATGCACACACACCAGAACAAGGACTCCATAATGAGGCACACGCACAGATCAGAATCATAATAGAGTGTGTTTGGGATGCTCAAGTCACTGTTCCGGTTCCTGGACATATCTGGTGGAGCCTTGCAGAACTCATCAGCTACATGTACCCAAATTGTCATTGTGTATGTCATGCTACACAATATGGTCCTGTGGAAACAGCTGCAGCAGGAACAGCATGGGGCAGGGCCACACAGCCCCCTATCATTGCCAAGGCCAGCACAGGCACAGAGTGACTTGGAGAAGGAACAACCTGGGCCTGCCCCAGTAGGCAGAAAGAGGTATGACCAGTATGCCCATGCCTTGGCAAAGAAGCAACGCATAGCACATACACTGACATGGTAGGAACCCAGGGAATGACACCTCACTCTGACTCACACATACAGTAAAAGGGATGCCAAACATAACACTTCCTGTGCTTAACCATGTATAGGGAGTGTACTATGTGCATCCGATATAGTCAGCCCTCCAGCACCATCCTCAATACTGGCACAGCCACAAGGTAAGTCACACTCACTATCAATTGCTGAATGTAGTAGTATGTTCTGCTACCTGTATCTATGGTATGGATGTGAGCATGTTAGGGAATTTGGTTGCTGAATAGGATGGCAGCAGACAGTAGACACCTGTATCGGCAGCATGAAATCCTTAACAAATACTGGTGTCAACAAAGTAGGCAGTACTCGACAAGGTGAGAAAACCCACTGCAGGACATGTGGCGGGCCAAATGTGTGTCCATAGGACACACACATGCATGTCAGTGAGGCTCACATACCCAACAACAGTCTCAGCCAGCAGGACAGGTGTAGATAAACACAAAGAAAGGCTGTGACAAGGCCTCTGATTGATTGCTATGGAGAACAGCCCCCCTCCAGACCTACACAGGCAGACTACAACAGGTCAGGCAGTGGGATGTTAGTTCTGAAGGGTAAGAAGTCTGAAACTGAAATGTAGGTCAATAAAACCTAAGAACTGTAGTACACTGATATGCCTCTAGCAGCCCTCTCAACCATACCAAATTACTCATTTTTTACCGAGTTTTGGGGTCCAAATGAAGGGGTGCCACAATTCCCGAGTGGCACCCCTTCATTTCTGATTTTTTTCTTTATTTTTTCAAATATTTTGCTGTCGGAGGTGACATCATTGTGTGTGTGATAACATCAACTCTGTCAGGGCTATCAGCCAGTCAGAACTGAGCTCCTTGAGCTCACGTCAATCTTTCCGGCTGCAAATGCAAAAGCAGGAAATGTTAGCATTTCATAGCAGGACATGTTTGGGGCAATGCACTCGTAATTTCAAGATGATTTATTAGCAGCAGCAGGATGGAGTATTTCCAGATCAAGATTAGATTATTGTGTCATTTCAAGAGTGAGGATGTATTAGCAGCAGCCATTTCATTTCAAGAGTGAGATTCAGGAATGGAGTAACTTATTAGCGGGGATGGAAGTACCAGGTTTGGACTCAAGGTGTGTGTGTGTGTGTGTGTGTGTGTGTGTGTGTGTGTGTGTGTGTGTGTGTGTGTGTGTGTAAATGCCCCCGTCTAATGCACCTGGTGGCTAGAGGTATTCAGGCTCAAACCCTGTACCTTTAGCACGGGGTAAAAAGAACCTAAAGTCCTTAGCCACCAGCATTTCTGAGCTTTGTCTAGATTTTTTCTGCTAAGAGTTGAGAGCTAAGCCTGTGGTGAGAAGTGAACAGAATTTGTATTCCCCCATTATTGGCTTTGTCCAGTTTTTTTGTGCTAAGAGGTTGATAGCTATAGTGAGAAGTGAGAACTGAATTCACTACATGATAGCCATTAAGTTTCAGTCTTCCTATTTTTATGGGGACTGCTGATTTGGCATTGTGGTATGTTGCTCTGCCTGTAGTGCATAGGGTCCTGGGTTCAAGTCTTGCCAGTAAAATGCATGGTGGTAACATAACATTTTATTCTAGCAACTTTCCAAAAATTATACAAGCAATGTTTAAAATGTGTCCCTGGTAAGTCCCTAGCCACCACCACTTGTGAGCTTTGTCCAGGTGTCTGTTCTAAGAATTGAGAGCTATGGTGAGAAGTGAGAATTTAATTTGTATTCCTCCATTATTTGCATTGTTTGTCCAGGTTTTTGTGCTAAGAGGTTGAGAGCTACGGTGAGAAGTGAGAACTGAATTCACTAAATGATAGTCATTAAGTTTCAGTCTTTCTTTTTTTCGGGAAACTGATAATTTGGCATAGTGGCATGTTGCTCTGACTGTAATACATAGGGTCCTGGGTTCAGGATTTGCCAGTGACATGCAGGGTGGTAACACATTTTATTCTAGCAACTTTCCAAAATTATACAAGCAATGTTTAAAATGTGTCCCTGGTTTTTGACCTTTTGCCTCCCAAAAAAAAAAAACTGAAGTTGAAAATAAGTGCAAGAAGCTGTGCAAGATGCCTATGACTTACCCTACTGTCATTATATTTATAGTGTGGGTGTGAAAGTAAATTTTATGATGGAAATGTTTTGAATTGGGCAGTTTTGTCATTACTGGTTCATGCATTTTCATTTCATTGCCTACAGTACAGCCTTCTGGAAAAGTGTTCAAACAATAAATTTAAAATGTGCTCTATCTAACAAGTGTGCTGTATTATACAAGGAATATAACTTAAAGTCAGACAGGTGTATCAAAGAAAAGAACACATGTATGTTTCTTGTTTTGTGTGTAAGGGGCCAATGATTTGAAAACAGCCCAAAGGTAATCTTTATCCACCACTGGCCAGATGCATTTTCTCTGGTTGTGGTGTGTGGGTTTCAATGTTATTTAAATGAATGTGAGTTTCAAGGGCAGAGAAGTTTTAATGGCAAGTCTATTTTCATTGTGAGACAGTATTGCTTTGTTTAGGAGATGTCTGTTAGTGTTTGTGCATTGTTGTGCTGCAAAATGTAAAAATAAAATCCAAATAATCATTGTAGAAGTAAATCAGAATGCACACATTAGTGTTTATGGTACATGGGGAGAAATTGACAGGTAATGGGACATTGGAATGGCTGCAGGGGGACTCTGGTGCCATATTTTGGTTGTCTGTACTTCAGTTTGCGTTTGAAAGTTGGTATCCCACAATTCCATTAGAGTGGATGGGGTTAAATAATTATGTATGCAAATTAGACACTACTCAGCGTACAGATTTGTACCTATTTTTTATGGGCCTTGTCCAGATTTTTGATGTTTCCAGGTTGGGAGGTATGGCCTCTAGTCTGCATGATAGGTCAGAATACAGAATGAAATGGATTACCTGAAATGCCGGTACAGCCATAGCAAATGTTTACAGTTGTCAGGTGTGCCCCCTAGCCCACAATCCTATGTAGAAATGTAGTAACATGTATGTGTAGGTATAATAACAGTGGCGCACAGATTACCTGAGCTGGCCAAAGTAGCAGGATGGATTGTAGCACATGTACAATATGCAGGGCTCTGTGTGTTAGGTTGTTGTGTGTTGTATATTGTGTGAAAGTGGTCAGCGTGTAGGCATGGAGGGTTGAGTCCTGGTGGCCAATGGCCAGTACTGTTGATGACAGGGCCAAGTTCTCACAACTGCAGTGCCAAACACAATGCATCCCAGCAAGACACAATCCAGCAGTAATCCATACTAATTGTTCGGATGTAATATCTGTCACCATCTGAAAGATGGACATGTCATGAATGTGGGCCCAGACATACAAACAGTACACAGGTGGAAGTACCCTAGACAGAGAGTGTATAAAATGTTACTGTCAAATGGACACACCTTTGGAATTGTACATACAGGTTAGCAGCACATTAGTTGGCCGTGTAGTATGAAATACTGATGTAGTCAGGCCAAACACTGGCAGACCACAAAAGGCGCAGGTATGAAGTACTGAGAAACTGCTGATGTCCCTGCACAAGCCAGCATAAGTGGAATGCCCCACATATATCCGTGAGTCAGCTGCAAGTAGCTTCAATAGCACACATGCACCCAGCTCACCCCATCAGCCACAGGTACCTCACAGGTCTTATCCCTGCTTTTGGGAATGAGTGCAATATGAACCTCACCTCTGTATGGGAATAGTTCCAGAATGCAGCATGCTGAAGAGGTATCCCATGCAGGTGTGTTCCTAGCTGTAAGCAGCACCCTGCCAGCATCCACACCAATGGCTCAATAAGGACAGAAACTATTGACATTAACACCTTGCACACCTACCCTGTCACCCCAGAGGAATATAGTGACTTGCAGCCTGAGACTGTAGGAGAGACACAAGGCACCAACCTGCTACAGATGGTCTGCATCACTACCAAATTCCCTACAGTACTCTGTCAAAGGCCTGTGTTTCACCTGTACTGCCAATGTATGTTATCTCATGGACTCCCAAATAACAACATAACACAGTCCACAGAACACAAATGCAAGGTCATGTCAACAAATCCCAGTAGCATGTCATGTCCTACTGCATGAACTGTGGACCAACCCCTAAATACTGCTGTGATGAAGTGAAAACTATAGGGATACTTATCAGATAATGTTTGCATAATGTTCAGAAGAGGATAGAATAACAGGAGGGTAGAAGCATGGACGCCATGGAGTGTGTGAAGTCTGAAACTCATATGTGTGCACATACTATCCCTGCCTGCAAACACAGGAATGGGTGGCCACAAACCTGCTCATAAACCACAATGTGAAGGGGTAATGACCAGAAATATGAGCCCTGCCTCTGGGTAACCTGTATGAATCTGTACAGCTGTGAGGTATGGCCACTGCAGGATATGGCCATACTGTCAAGTCGATGGATGTACAAGCTTGAGATCCTCAGCCATCACAGTACCAAGGTGCTGAACCATTTACACAGACCCATCAGCAAGTGTCTGCAGTTCCCCCTCCAGAATGGCATGATTGTGTAAGAATATGTAGGCTGCAGCCCACAATACTGGACACAGCTTCATTCATCTTGTGTTCCCCAGGAAATTACTGCAAGCAAATGTGAATAACTGTCATTAGTTGATGACATAAAACATCACAGTGTAAAACAGTACACATGTCTGAATATCTCCACTAACAACAAAACCATGTTGCAGAAGCAGCACAGACACAATTAGTTACAGTATCCCACTATCCTTTGCCCACTGTGACTCCATATTGTCAACCGATCTACAGATATCCTGCAGAAACAGGTTGCTAGCTGTAGGTGTAGAATACGAATGCCTGCACTGGAGAACAACCTACCTGGAATCGATTCAGACATCCAATACAGAAGGTCATACTGGGCATGCTCCCACACTTACAGAAATGAAGTCTGTGTCTGGCCACAACAGTGGACTATACATATCTGTCAGTTGCAGATGTTTGTGCACAGACTCCACATTGCACACCAGTCATGCTTTGCACACACATCGGATAGGTATACACACATATACCCAAAGACAATACACTATAATAGGCCAAACATACACATACATAGATGTGTAGAAGACAGTGACAGATAGTGACAAAGAGCTTCCCATCATGAGGCCTGTCCCACCCAGCACACATCCAATTGGCCAACACCACATGATGTGCAAATGTCTATCACTGTAGACATTTGCTTCTGGTATCCCTCAGCACTATAGTGTCTGTGGTGCTTGTGATAAATGTGTAACATGACTGTACAAGTCATTATTCATCTAGCAGTTGTAAACACATTACTGTTAAATGTAAACCTGTATGTGATTGAGTGTTGTGTGTGTGCTTCCAGACAAATGGTTTATGGCCCATTCATACACACTGCACTCCCCATTGCCCTACTTTGGCAAGCCTGCTGATGTCATTCACCTTGAAATATACCTTTGCAGAACAGCTCACCCTATAAGCTCTGTGGCATGTGCTATAACTGTGTAATCCAGTAGTGTGTTGCACTAGCTAGATAGGAGTTCTAATCCCAGATATGGCAATTGTGCAACTCTGTGTGTTTGTTTGTCTGTGTAGGGATCAATGCTTCTGAGGCCATTCACAGTCACTACACTTTCCATTGCCCTACTTTGGCAAGCCTGCTAATGTCTTTCATCTTGAAATACACCTTTGCAGAAGAGCTAACCGTATAAGCTTCATGGTGCATGCTATAACTGTGTAATGCTACAGTGTGAAGTGCTAGTTAGGTAGGAGTTCTAATCCCAGACATGGCAACTGTGAAACTCTGTGTGTGTGTTTGTCTCTTCAGGGATCAATGCTTTTGAGGCCATTCACAGTCACTACACTTTCCATTGCCCTACTTTGGCAAGCCTGTTGATGTCATTCACCTTGAAATATACCTTTGCAGAAGCACTAACCCTATAAGCTCTGTGGCACATGCTATAACTGCGTAATGCTATATTGTGACAAACTAGTTAGGTAGGAGTTTTAATCCCAGACATGAAAACTGTGAAGTTTTGTGTGTATGTTTGTCTGTGTAGGGATCAATGTTTTTGAGGTGATTCACAGTCAATACACTTTCCATTGTCCTACTTTGGCAGGCCTGCTGATGTCATTCACCTTGAAATACACCTTTGCAGAAGAGCTAGCCCTATAAGCTCCATGGCATGTGTTATAACTGCGTAATGCTATCGTGTGATGTATTAGTTAAATAGGAGTTTTAATCCCAGATATGACAATTGTGAAACTCTGTGTTTGTTTGTTTGTCTGTGTAGGGATCAATGCTTTTGCGGCCATTCACAGTCACTACAATTTCCATTGCCCTACTTTGGCAAGCCTGCTGATGTCATTCAGCTTGAAATACACCTTTGCAGGAAAGCTAACACCCTAAGCTCTGTGGCATGTGCTATCACTGTATAATGCTATAGTGTGATGTACTAGTTAGGTAGGGATTCTAATCCCAGACATGGCAACTGTGAAATTATGTGTGTGTTTGTTTGCCTGTGTAGGGATCAATGCTTTTGAGGCCATTCACAGTCACTACACTTTCCATTGCCCTACTTCGGCAAGCCTGCTGATGTCATTCACCTTGAAATATACCTTTGCAGAAGCACTAGCCCTATAAGCTCCATGGCACATGCTATAACTGCATAATGCTATATTGTGATGAACTAGTTAGGTAGGAGTTTTAATCCCAGACATGACAACTGTGAAGTTTTGTGTGTGTGTTGTTTGTCTGTGTAGGGATCAATGTTTTTGAGGTGATTCACAGTCAATACACTTTCCATTGCCCTACTTTGGCAAGCCTGCTGATGTCATTCACCTTGAAATACACCTTTGCAGAAGAGCTAGACCTATAAGCTCCATGGCGTGTGTTATAACTGCGTAATGCTATCGTGTGATGTATTAGTTAAATAGGAGTTTTAATCCCAGATATGACAATTGTGAAACTCTGTGTTTGTTTGTTTGTCTGTGTAGGGATCAATGCTTTTGCGGCCATTCACAGTCACTACACTTTCCATTGCCCTACTTTGGCAAGCCTGCTGATGTCATTCAGCTTGAAATACACCTTTGCAGGAAAGCTAACACCCTAAGCTCTGTGGCATGTGCTATCACTGTATAATGCTATAGTGTGATGTACTAGTTAGGTAGGGGTTCTAATCCCAGACATGGCAACTGTGAAACTATGTGTGTGTTTGTTTGCCTGTGTATGGATCAATGCTTTTGAGGCCATTCACAGTCACTACACTTTCCATTGCCCTACTTTGGCAAGTCTGTTGATGTCATTCACCTTGAAATACACCTTTGCAGAAGTGCTTGCCGTATAAGCTCTGTGACTTGTGCTATCACTGTGTAATGCTATAGTGTGATGTACTAGTTAGGTAGGAGTTCTAATCCCAGAGATGGCAAATGTGAAAAGTCTGTGAAGGGATCAATGCTTTTGAGGCCATTCACAGTCACTACACTTTCCATTGCCCTACTTGGGCAAGCCTACTGATGTCATTCACCTTGAAATACACATTTGGAGAAAAATAAGCTCTAAAAGCTCCGTGGTGCATGTGATAAATGCAGTACACTGCAATAGCAATACATAGCTAGGTAGGGGTTTGAAACTCAGTGCTGTCAAGTGTATGTTTGTTTGTCATCAGTATCCTGGGTGGAGGTAACTGTGATTGTGTAATAACAGGACTCATTGTGGGGTGGGTTTTGCAAAGTTTTTATATTGAGGACCAGGGGCAGCTCGTGCTATTGGACTGCATGACTGCAGCCTCCCCCCAGCTGTAAAAAGAAAATGAAAATAACAAAAAAAGAAAAAATGAAAATAAAATGACTCCCAGAACGCCACAGATGCATGCTGACATCCAGACTGGTTTAACAGCAGTCTGGATTAGGAAAAAGGCATCAGACTACAGAGATGCCCAGAAGTCTATGTGGTTACAACTGCATAGACTGGAAGGGGACCAGACTGCAACATCTGTAGGCTGGATTATCAAGCCTGCTCTCATGGGAACTGTATTTCATCATGGGGATTTTGTGTTTCTTCAAGAAGCAGGAGATTGTTCAACAGATCCCTCAGGTACTGTGTGTGTATTTCAGTGGGACCGGACTTGTATTTCTTCAATGAAGCTTCAGTGGGACCGGACTTGTATTTCTTCAATAGAGCTTTCAATGAGACTTTTATTTCTTAAGTGTGTGTGTGTGAAATGCCCCATATAAATATACCTGGTGGCTACAGAGACTCATGAAACAGTAGTGGTTAGAGAATAACTCAGGCTCAAACCCTGTACCTTGGGTGTAGGTAGTAAGAGCCTGAATTCCCTACCCACCACCACTTGTGAAAACTGTTCAAATTTTTGCCTCATATTTTTGTTCTGTTCTGTTCCTCATAAAATATGTGGTTTTCTGGATTTAATTCACTAAATAATGACAGGCATTTGAATTTCAGAATTCATATTCTTCAGAAAGTACATAGTAACACAAAACCTTTTATTCTAGCAATTTTCTAAGTTTATAAGATCAATATTTGAAAATTGTCCCTATTTTTGGTGGTGTATTCCCTCATTATTGGCTTTGTCCAGGATTTTTGTACTAAGAGGTTGAGAGCTATGGTGAGAACTGAATTCACTGAATATGTTTGGGGGCTGTATTCCCCCATTAATGGCTTTGTCCAGGTGTTTTGTGCTAAGAGGTTGAGAGCAAGGGTGAGAACTGAATTCACTAAATGATAGCCATTTAAGTTTCAGTCTTCCTGGCTTAGTTTTATAAAACAGTTGATTTGGCGTAGTGGTATGTTGATCTGACTGTAGTGCACAGGGTCCTGGGGCCAAGTCTTGGCAGTGAAATGCATGGTGGTAACACAACATTTTATTCAAGCAACTTTCTAAGATTATACAAGCAATGTTGAAAATGTGTCCCTGGTTTTTGGGCTTTTGCCCCCCCCCCCAATAAATTTTGGCTTTTACCAGATTTCTTGTGCTGCAAAGTTGAGAGATACAGTTGAGTATCGAGTAGATTTTACAAGGAGCTGAGAGCTTCAGGGGAAGAGAAGTTTAGTGCTGTTTATGCTGAGTTTGTTTATATTGTTAATAGCACATCAAGTAATGTACTTGCTTTTGATGCAGAAGGCTGTGGGTTCTACTCCCACAGTATGTAGATGCATTGCTGATACTGTAGTGTGCTTTACTTTTAAAGGGATGGATGCTGCAGAACTGAGAATGTCTGTCCTCTTTGGCGGAGATACCTAGTAACTATGAACCTGTTATCAGTTTGCCATCCATTCCCTATTTCAATATTACTACCTTATCATTATTTTAATATAGCATAGGCAATTTATTCCTCAAGGGCAACAGGCACTTTACTTGTAGATGAAACAATGAAATATAAAGTTGTTTGCTAGCAGCAACCTCTTCATTAGTTACAGATCTCTTTAATGTGGAATTATTTAGATGATTTTTACTTCTGCAGAGATTGTGCTTATTTACTGATACTGGTGGATTGTAAAGGTTTGAGTAGACTTTTATGATGGAAATGTTCTGAATTGGGCAGTTTTGTCATTATTGGTGCATGCATTTTGTTTCATTGTTTACTGGAAAAATGTTCAAAACAATAAATTTATAATGTCAACAACTGTACTGTATTATACAAGGCATATAATTTAATACAATCAGGAAGGTGTATCAAAGAACACATGTATGTTTCATCTGCAAGGGGCCTATGATTTGAAAACAGCCCAAAGTTAATCTTTATCTGCCACTGGCCAGATGTATTTTCTTTGAATGTGGGTTTCAATGCTGTTTCAATTAATGTGAGTTTCAAGGGCAGAGAAGTTTTAATGCTAGGTCTATTTTCATTGAGACTGCATGCTTTGTTTAGCAGATGTTTGTTAGTGTTTGTGCTGTAAAATGTAAAATAAAACTTTTAAATGAAATCCAAATCATCGTACAAGTAAAGCAGCATGCATATTACAGTTGTTGTATCTTTCAGATTTTCCCGGTTAGGGGTCGCCACAGCGGAACTCCGGTCCGCTAATGATTGGCAGTAGATTTTTACGTACCGAGTTGCCAGCCCTGATGCACAACCTTCAATGAAGGTACGCCCATTCACACATGTCTCCACACAGAAGACGCTTTAGCTGAGAATCGAACAGGACAATGTCTTACTGTGAGGCAACAACACTACCGTAGCACCACCACTGCAGTATAGCATGCATATTACAGTGTTTATGATAAATAGGGTGAAACAGTCAAGTAATGGGACATTGGAATGGCTGCAGGGGGGAGGTCCCATTTGACCATGATTTTGTGAGGGGAGAGGGCGGCAAACTCAAAGAAAGCCCCGGCTGAACTATACCTCTCAAATGTCCAGATTTTCGCTTCTTATTTTTGATTTGTTCCTCATAAAATGTGTGGTTTTCTGGCAAATCATTTAGGAATAAAGTCACTAAATAATGACAGACATTGAGCTTCAGACTTCATACCCTTCAGAAAAATGCATGCTAAAGCAAGACCTGTTATTCTATCAACTAAGTTTATACAAGAGCATTTTTTAGTACTGTTTGTATGTTCTCCCACTATATTTGGCCTTGTCCAGATTTCCTGCATTAAGAGGTTGAGAAGTATGCACAAATAAACCTCTTTATAGAATTAGGCGTATCCAAACTTCTCAACTGTCCCTGATTTTTGGCTCAAAATGTTGCTCTCCCACTAATAATCCCTCTGCCAAACGGCAATTTTAGAAGAAAATGTGGAAAGTTTACAATTAATAAATAATTGTAATGATCAGATTTATAGATTACTTATTTCAGAAATGCATGTAGATTCTTTATTTTGTCAGCTGCTCAAGTTAAAAGTACTAATATTAAAAAAGTGCTCCTTCTTTGACAGGTTCCCAGCTGTATTGTCTGGCTATTTTATATTTTTGCATCACATTTCTGGTCCGCTTTTCATAAAATTGTGTTTTTTATGGCAAATTAGTGGTAAATCATTAAAGAATGAAGTTAGAAAATAATGACAGACATTTGAGTTTCAGATTTCATAACATTCAGAAAATTCATACTAATGCAAGACCTACTATTCTATTATCTTTTTAAGTTTATAAGAGCAATATTTAAAAATTGTCCTTATTTTTGGGCCTTTGTCCCACTTCTATTTATGGCTTTGTCCAGATTTCTTGCTCCGAGATTGAGAGGTATGACATCAGGGCCATCACCATCAGCCAGAGACATTTCAAATTGTGATATACTTTGTTGCACCCCACTCCCCCATGTAATGACTCTGGATGTGTCCAAACAAGGCAAGGAGCAGTTATGGAGTTTAAATGTGCAGAGTATCCCCTCATCCAAGGTAGACACAAGTACTACAGTGGCTTTTCATCTGTCCTTGATTTTGCAGAATTTTCTGGTTTTCTGTCATATTTTTACACTGTTGATTTATGCTTCTTATTATTCAGAAAATGCATGTTGTTGCAGTGCCTGTTGCTCTGTTTTTAAGTAGCAATGCTTTAATGACCATCAGGTAAGCTTGTCTGAGATCGTAAGATGCAACTAAGCTTTAATAAGCATGCTGTTAAAGAATTACCAATGGTGAAATTCTTTTTGTTGTTGCCATGTGGAGAATATTTACATAACTAGATAACATATAAGCCTTAGGTATTGAAATGCATATGACAGCATTTTTAATAAAGGACAGGATTACAGTATTTTCAGGAGCTCATTACATTTGTTGGAGACTTGCAGTCATCTTTGCAGGCTTTACCCATAAACTAAACAGAATGTCAATCTATCATGTGTGGTCCTTAACCTGTACAGTAATCCTTTAAGCAATTTATCTTGAGTTTGTTTCTTGTTTGCTGTTCAGTTTTTACTTTGATCATGTTTTCTTCATGAAACAAGTAGATAGTTGTTATCAGGCAGCAGGTCTTTCTTGGATAAGAAACATTTTTACAAGTGGGGGGTATCACAGAGATTGCTACTTTCAGCATGTTACTTTGTACATTTATAAAGCTGAATATAAATTGTAATTAGAACTGCAGTGCAAGGAGAAGTGGTTTGAGTTGAGTGCTTCTTGTTTTTTATACTTGATTTTGACTGGCATTCCAGTAATGTATTTAAAAAGTAATTTATTTTTTCATGCCTCACAACCTTTTTGTTTCCATCTAGATATTAAGTAAGCTGTCATGTAGTCGATGCACTGAAATATTTTTTTTCTTTTACACCTCATTTTGTCTTGATTGGACTCTCATAATGATGGTTTGGCACCCAGGGCAGTGTATTAAATTAAAGTTCCAATTTTTGTGGTTTTGAGCATTGCTCCACCCCTTTCTAATTAGCCACACCCCTTTCCATTACCCCCCCCCCATCCAGCTGTCTCTTGCAAATCCCCTTTGATTTGAAATCACCAGCCGCCACTGTTGAGGACCTACTATATGTCATAAAGTCCGCCCTACAAGGACAACTGATGTCAAATAGCAGAGGCTGGTGTAGACAATTCATACCCCTACATGTGACATTATGGATTGGGGAACAATAAAGGCAACCCTTGTATTACCCAGAGAACACTCTCCACCCATGTCTCATACACAAACACACTTGGCTAGGCAACAACCACTATGTTGGTAGTTCCCTACATATTGCCCACAGATAGTAACCATGGTGTGATTGCAGTGGACTACAGAGGACATGGCACCCTGTTCTATCCCTACAATAGGCAAATAATTGCTTACAGTGGTCCATTGCTATGTTCTCCACTGGACGCCTGCAACAACTGTAGAGTCAGCAAATGTAACCCACAAAGGAAATACCATGCCTTATATACATGCCCTGTATGGAAAGATGCCACTAACACCAGTGAATACATGTATCATGCTGTCAATGTAGGTGCAGGATCAACCTCTGCTCCATAGCAGTTCTCACCACATGAGGTCAGGAATGCCACATCAGATGATAACAATATGTCCACACTACATGCGCCAGACACCCCAGGTACACTTCCACATGCCACAGAACATGCATGTGGGACATGTGCACATCCCAGACATCATCCATGTTATGGAATATAGAACACATACATGGCAAGTATTACACAGCACTGGCCACCCACAACAATAACCCTGATGAGTGGATGGTGAATACAATAGCCACATGTGTGGGCCAATCCAGGGACTACACCCCTGAGCCACACTACAGGCCATTATCATGTGGCCTGATGCCGATGTATACCCTTTGACTAGCCTTGTACAGCCTTCAGGCACAGTCAACTACTACACACCTGTGAAGCAATGAACCCATGCATGTCAGTACTGATAAATCTGTGTGTGTGTGTGTGTGTGTGTGTGTGTGTGTGTGTGTGTGTGTGTGTGTGCGCGCATGTGCGCACACGTGTGTGTGGGGGGGGATTAATGATTCGGAAGCCATTCACACTCACTGCACCTCCCATTGCCCTACTGAAGCATGCCTTCTGATGTCAGTCACCTTGACATATCCTTTGCCCATATATCAACCTGATAACCTCTGTGGTGCATGTGATACCTGCGTAATACTGTACTGTAGCAAACTAGTTAGTTAGGAATTCTAATCTTGACCCTACCAACTGTGATAATGTGTATAAGTCCCTGAGAGAGTGTGGTTGTGTCTTCTTTGACACCTGCTTTTGTGGACAGGCACATGAATTACACTTACCTTATCCCTCCTTTACCGCTGTTGCTGATGTCACTTACCTTCAAAGATACCTTTGGACAGTTCACCAACATGTAAGCTCTGTGCCATGTGCAATAACTGCATAAAAAGGTAATAGCAATACATAGTCAGGCAGGGTTTTGAAACCCCGTACTGGTAAGTGCGTGACACAAACATACTTAGCTCTTACTCTCCTACCACCTTCCTTTCTTACTTTGTCTCTGTCTGTCTCTCTCACCCCCTCTCTGGTGGATATGGAAAAGTACACCTGCTTTGCTTAGGTAGCAGCTTGTATTTTGTAAGTGATGCTCATGAACAGCTGATGGCCTGTGCACGAATTGCAGTCCCCCACTAGTTGATTGCATGTGGAACAGCTGTGGTAACATTCCCATAGCCACTTGCATGGAAACACACTCCTATAACTAAGAACATCATGTGGGTGTTAGACCTTTTCATTCAGTGTGAGCAGGACTTCATGTCGGTATTTGGAAAACAGCATCACAGAGGTTAGTGGGATATACCTCTTACAACATAGACTGTAGAGACAGGCCAACAAACAGGAGGGGGATGTTCCAGATATGAGGACAGAATGTAAGTCTTGCTCTTCTACATTTGAAGTAATGTTGGTTTAACAGAGTTTGTTTGGATATGGCTGGTCTACATGATTTAATACCTGTCATGACAGTGTTATGTGGTTGAAGAAACTCTTACCTGTAGGGCTATCTGCAGATTGGCCAGTGTTTGTAGTCTTACATGTGTTGTGTTACTCACAGATGTCCTATCTTTAGAAATGCGGTAGCATACTCTGAGGATTGCAGTCAGTACATGGTGACAGCCATGTGAGTTACTGAATTCATATCCCTCAGAAGACATATGTCACAACAAACCCTGTTACACCAGTAAATGTATGAGTTTATCACAGCAACATGTCAATAGTGGCCCTGTGTTTGTGCCTCCAGCCACAACTCTGTCAACCTTTGCACATATGTCAGGCAGTAAGAGGTGCATATGTTCAGTACACCATTATTTACTGACATCATACCTGATAATAAGCCAGTGAGATATCAGACTGCTATACCTGTTATGTATAGTAGGGCTTATATTTGAGGACAAAACCTGGACATTCTGTTGTAGTGTGTATGGTTGTAGTGTGTATGGTAGTGAGGTCTGTATACTTATGGTGATTGTCGACAAAGTGTGTATTGTGAATATGTACCTTGGCCTGTGCACAGACTGTGGTAGATGTCATTGTTCTTGGCCCTGTTCTATCTGATGTTGCATGCTGCTCCAGTGTATGGTACCCTATCAGCGTACATGTTTGTAGGGACAGACCGACACATGTCCCATACCACAGTCAGGCATCAGAATACACTATGTATTTGCCCAGTATATGTAGGGTTAGTGTGTGAGTGGCACATATGAGGGTGGTGTTGATCACACAGTC